>NW_020954619.1:3799477-3933269 GCF_900497805.2 Vombatus ursinus
TCTATCTATCTATCTATCTATCTATCTATCTATCTATCTATCTATCTATCATCTCTCATCTACTTATCTATCCAAACATCCATTGAAGCTTTCTCTCTGTCAAAAGCAAGCATCATCTTGATCTTCATTAATGATTATTTCATCCATCAAAAAGTGGAAGAACCAATTGGATCTCATTCTTCACATTAGAGAGGAACTGGTTGTTTGGATAAAAACGATAGGAACCTGGAGGGATGGTGAAGAACACTCCTAGAGTTTGTGATGGGGAAAAAGATGGAAGTCAGTCACAATTTGATTCCTGAAACTTGGAGAAAATAGATTTCAAAAGTGTTCAGAGGAAAGATAGGTATTTCCAGAATGTGAATTTCAAAAGGAAAAAATATCTTAAACAATTAGAGATATCCCAAAGTAGAAAGAACTTATTTGGGTTCCTTCTGGAGGTATTCAAGTAGAAGTTAGATGACTACTTGTTGGGTAGGTTGTAAAAGAGATTGTTGTTCAGGTTCAGGTTGGACCAGATAATTCTGAAATTCCTTCTAATTCTGATATCCTATGAAACAAAGTAATAAGAAATGCAATTAGGTTATAATTTCTATATATTCTATATGATTATTAATGTGTAATATATCAAAGATCTTGCCACTGATGACAATTATATATGTAGTAGTTCAGTTAGATAGAGCTGCCTGAGGCTTAGAGAGATTTAGTGACTTGATCATGGGCACAGAAATAGTACCAAAAATAGAATTTTAATCCAGAGCTTCCTTATTCAAAGTCAAGCATTCTACCTATTCTCAGATGCCTCTCAGAGACAAATAATAGAGGATTTTATAGCTAAGAATTACACCTGATAGAAAAAACCTTAGGAATTATGATTAATTTCCTAACCTTAATACTCATCATCCTTTTGGCATTATGCGACTCTTTCCCACGCTTTCTCCCACCTTTATCCCATGAAATCAGAGGCTTATTTTAGATATTATATTTATGCTAATTAAAATAAATCATTATTAAACAAATGTAAAAAAATTTCAACATGGTGCCACTATTTTTGCGACATGTTATCATCCCATAGATCGGGAAATTTTTGCTCAGTTCTATCTTTCAACATTTGCTGCTAATACTGAGGAAGACATCACAGTAATTTCTAGAATGTTTTCTTCATTTGGCTAACATTTCTTTTGCCTAATACATTTGATAAGATAGTAAGCCCTCAGTTTTTTTTTTTTTACTTTGCTGATGTAGTCTATTCTAAATATCATTTGGCCAAAGAATATTCCTGCAAGAGAATCCTGGTCTTCAATGATTTCAGATTCAGTAGATAATGCATTCAAACCATGGGTATTCCTCCATAATGATATAGAGAAAATAATGAGTCCAACAGGAAGCCTCCTACCTTGCTCTTCTTACTCTGTTGTTCACTGTTGACTTGAATTGAATGAATGGAAAGGGAAACAACAAGCACTCCCCACTTTGATAAAGGGACTGGGAATTGTAAAGCAATTCTTGTCAACAAGTGTTTTATGAATGTTGGTGAATTTGAGGCAAGTGAAGTATCCTATCGAAAATAGCAATTATTTGTTATAATACATTTGAATATGCCTAAGATAGAGCTATAAATTTCCAGTAGTCCCCAACATGTCACATGAAGAATATGGTTGTGGTGTGTACCCTCCTAAGAACAGATTGTCCTGTCTATATAGACATACATAATAAATGACACGCAAAGGCATGGGTAACAGAGGAGTGATGCAGAAACACCAACATTTAAGACCACACAGTATACAGATCATCAAACAAGAAGATAAATGTGAATACTTTCACCCCTAAGCCCATCTGCTTACCATGTATACTTGCCAGAAGGCAGCATTTGTGTCCTGAATATCCAACTTTCCCACTATAGCAGCTCAAACCCACGATAAAAGTGTGTGGCAGACAACACGATGACAGTTGGAGCTTTGCATTATGAAAGGATTTGTGTTTGGGTTTTGTGAAAATATGTTAGCTGACTTTCAACTGTAAGCTCAAATATGTTCCACCACCCTAAAGAAGATATCAGGTCATCTGCCCATATGAAAATGGTCTTTGAATTGTATATTTACAAAGCCAAGTCAATCCTCTAGCAAAACCAAGGAGCCCAATTTCTTTTGTTTGAAATGTCTAACATCACAAATGAGTGCCATGCCTCTGTGGCCCTCAAGCAACAGCTGGATAATGACTTTTGCAGGATGTTATAGAGAAGATTGTTGTTTTTGTGTAGTTTGCAAAACTTTGAGGTGCCTTCCTATTCTAATATTGTAGGATTCTCCTGTCATGTTTTCCTCCCAGAAATAGTCCAAAGGACTAACACTACAGGTAGAAGAAGCCTGTTGGATTGGTTCTATAATTTGTCTCTATCTCTGATTCAAAATTGTTTTTATTCCTTAATGTACCCTACCTGACCTCATATTCTTGGAATTGTTTATATTTCCATACAAATATATCATATAACATAGATGTCCTCTACCTGCACCTCATTCAACTGTTATTAGATAGCTCTTAACTTTCCTCTACAGTACCTGGCTGGGACTTGGTATCTTCTTATGATTGATCATCCTCATTGGGTTATTCCTTAAGTTTGTAAGTAGAGTTGTGATTTTTTTTCTGACACAATTTACTTGAAACTGTCTTAGTCCACAAACATCTTCTTGGGTTATCTCAAACTCAACAATCAGTCCTGAATTTTCCCTGGCAAACGTCTGTTTGGAAGAATGTTCCTATAACATCTGTATTCCCAGGTCCAAAGTTAGGGGGTCCTATATCCAGTGGTGACTGTGTATCTGATGCTGGTCATGTTCCTTCATGTTTTATATTCTTCACCTAAAAAGCAGCTGAATTTGACCTGCTAGTGATAACCATGATAGTACTTTTTCTTAACTTGAAACACTGACACCTGAGGACATATCAGCCAGACCACGGTGCTGCATTTTCTTATCTTTCATGATTCTATGTATACTAAGGAATGTATCCTCAGAAACAGGTCTGTAGGCCCTTTCAAAAAATCCTCTAGCAACTGGAATCCTTAAATGACCCAAAAGACATGAGACTATTTCTCAGTATTTGACATTTGGGCAAGAGGAAAACAAAGTAATTTAAAATTGGTTTCCCTGCCAACTGACTCAACTCAAATGGATCTATGAGCTCAATAATTCAGGAGTACCATACAGCAAAACAAATTGCAACTGATCTATGCTTGTCCATCCTATGCAACTCTTGCCCATATTGTATCAAAAGTCCACCACAAGGGTCTAGGGGAATCCTATATACTGGTAGCCTTCCTTACTTTCTCCTAACCCTGAAAGCATAACAGAGGAGTACCTTAGTTATCAACCTATAATCTCTCACTCATGCCATGTGACCACATCATTTTGTCTTCCCATTATCCAATTCTTTAAGAACAGTCATTGGTCCTCTTTTTCAGAGTTCTATATTGGTTATGTGTTTTAGTCTGTTCACAACCACTGTGGACCTTTCCATTACCCTCTGTGTGATACTCATTTAGTTCTTTGGAGGTAATGGTGTTCCACATCTCAGTGCCAAATAGCAACAGTAGCAAAATATTTGTATCAACTATATGGGCCTTGAGGGGTGAAATTAAGATGGCAGAGAGAAGGCAGGGATTTGCCTGAGTTCTCCCAAATTCTCCTCCAAACAACTTTAAATAACACTTCAAAATGAATTCTGGAGCAGCAGAACCCACAAAAGGATGGGGTAAAAAATTTTCTAGAGCAAGACAACTTAGAAGGTCAACAGGAAGGTCCCCATAGTGAGATTGTTGTGCAGTCCAGCACAGGCAATGCCCAGGCAAGACAATAGCAGGCCATATCTGAACAAACCAGCAGTGGGTTTTGGGGGCAATTGAAGTGGCATCAGCTCTCAACCCACAGAAAGTAAGGGGATTGGACAACTGGTCAGAGGGAGATTATAGGAGTCCCTTTACTTGCACAGGGTGCAGTACTGTATTTCATTGGCCATATGGAGATTTGGGTTATAGTCCCAGGGCAAGGAGGGGCACTAGCACATCAGAGCTTGTGGTTGTCACTGTCCCCAGGCAGAAAAGAGTGCTTGTGGTCACTCACAGACCAAAGCAAAGGCCAGGAGAGAAGTAAACACACCTCTCCTTAGATCATACTACCTTGGAAAAACTAAAAACTTACAGACCCTAGAACCAGCTCTAAAAACAGCTATACAAAAAAACCCTGAAGTTTGAGACAGTGCTCCCTCTACCCTGGAGGCGGTGCCCAACTTTAATATAAAGTTCAAAGTCAAGAAATAATCAAGAAAAATGAACAAACAGCTAAAAAAGAATCTGACCATAAAAAGTTAACTATGGTGACAAGGAAGATTAAAACACAAACTCAGAAGAAGATAAAAAAGTTAAAATTGCTATATCCAAAGCCTCAAAGAAAAATGTAAATTGGTCTCAGGCCCAGAAAGAATCCCTGCAAGAACTCAAAAAGGATTTTTAAAATCAAGTAAAAGAGATAGAGAAAAAATTGGGGAAAGAAATGAGAAAGATGCAAGAAAATCATGGGGGGAAAAGAGTCAGCAGCTTGGTAAATGAACCACAAAAAAAAAAATGAAGAAAACAACACCTTAAAAAACAGAATAGGCCAGATGGAAAAAGAGGCATAAAACTCCATTGAAGTGAAGAACTCCTTAAAAAGCAGAATTGGCCAAATGGAAAAGGAGGTACAAAAACTAAATGAAGAAAATAACTCCTTAAAAATAAGAATTGGGTAAGTGGAAGCTAATGACTCCATGAGACATCAAGAAACAATAAAACAAAGTGAAAAAAATGAAAAAAATAGAAGAAATACGAAATGTCTCATTGGAAAAACAACTGACCTGGAAAATATAATGAGGAGAGGTAATTTAAGAATTATTAGACTACCTGAAAACCATGATTTAAAAAAGAGCCTAGACATCATATTTCAAGAAATTATCAAGAAAAATTACCCTGATATACTGGAACCAGCGGGTAATATAGAAATGGAAAGAATCCACAGATCACCTCCTGAAAGAGGTTCCAAAATGAAAACTCCCAAGAATATTATAGTCAAGTCCCAGAGCTCCCAGGTCAAGGAGAAAATATTGCAAGCAGCCAGAAAGAAACAATTCAAATATGCTACACTCAGGATAACATGAGATTTAGCAGCTTCTACATTAAAAGATGAGAGAGCTTAGAATATCATATTCCTGCAGGCAAAGGAGCTAGGATTACATCCAAGAATCACCTACCCAACAAAACTGAGTATAATCCTTCAGGGAGAAAATGGACATTCAATGAAATAGAAGACTTCCAAGCATTCCTGATGAAAAAACCAGAGCTGAATAGAAAATTGGACATTCAAACGCAAGATTCAAGAGAAGCATAAAAAAGTAAACATAAAAGAGAAATCATAATGGATTCAATGATGTTAAATCATTTACATTCCTACATGGGAAGATGATAACTCCTAAGAACTTTATCATTATTAGGGCAATTAGAAGAAGTATATATAGACAGAGGGCATGAATGTGAGTTGAATATGATTGGATAATATATAAAAAATTTAAATTAAGGGTTGAGAAAGAGGAATGCACTGGAAAAAGGGGAAAAGGAGAGGTACAATGGAGAAACCAAAGAGCTTTTACAGTGGAGGGACAGATCGGAGAGGTTGAACTTTACTCTCATCAGAATGGGCTCAAAGAGGGAATAACATATATACTCAGTTGAGTGTAGAAAGAGGAAAGTAGGGCAAGGGCATAAAGGGTGGGGGGAACTGACAGAAGGGAAGCAGTAGTCAGGTGCAAAACACTTTAGAGGATGGACAGGATGAAAGGAGAAAGAAAGTAAGATAAACAGGGTGGAAATTAGATGGAGGGTAATACACAGTAATCACAACTGTGAAAAAAAATTTACAGCAAGTTTCTCTGATAAAGACCTTATTTCTCAAATATATAGGGAACTGAGTCAAATTTATAAAAATAAGAGCCATTCCCCAACTGATAAATGGTCAAAGAATATGAACAGGCAGTTTTCAGATAAAGCAATCAAAGCTATCTATAGTCATATGGAAAAATGCTCTAAATCACTATTGAAGACAGAAATGCAAATTTAAACAATTCTGAGGTACCACTCCATACCTATCAGATTGGCTAATGTAACAGAAAAGGAAAATTACAAATGTTGTAGGAAAATTGAGACACCAATGCTGCACTGTTGGTGGAGTTGTGAATTAAATCAACTATGTTGGAGAGCAATTTGGACCTGTGCCCAAAGGGCTATAAAACCATGTATACCCTTTGACACAGCAATAACACTACTATGTCTATATCCCAAAGTGATAAAAAGGAAAAGGACCTATTTGTACAAAAATATTTATAGCAGCTCTTTTTGTGGCAGTAAAGAATTGGAGATTGAGGGGATGCCCATTAATTAGGAAATGGCTGAACAAGCTGTGTGATTGTGATGGAATACTATTGTACTATAAGAAATGATGAGCAGGATGCTTTCAGAAAAACCTGAGAAGATTTTAATAAACTGATGCAAAGTGTAATGAGAAGAACCAGAAAACAGTGTACACAATAACATAGATACTGTATGGTGATCAACTGTGAATGACTTAGCTATTCTCAGCAATATAATTCAAGACAATTCCAAAAGACTTACAATGAAAAATGCTATCCATTTCCAGAGAAAGAAGTGATGGGTTGTTGTTGTTTGTCCTTCCTTCTCAAAGAGAACCAGTAACATCATGAACAACCAGAGATTTCATCATTTTGGGAGAGAGGGTAGTGCACCTTTCACCCACATAAGGATTAGTGGCAAAGGATGGAGTCTGAATGAAGATTGAATTTTTTTTTACTTTACTTTTTTGGTTGTTGGGTTTGGTTTTTTTTTTTTTGGTTTGTGTTTTTTTTTTCACGGTATAACTAATATGGAAATACGTTTTGCGTGATTGCATATGTATAACCTATATAAAGTTGCTTGCCTTCTCAATGAGAGAAAGATAAGAGGGGAGAGAATTTTAATTCAAATGTTTACAAAAAGAATGTTAAAATAGTTTTTGCATGTAATTGGAAAAATAAAATATAAAATAAATATATTTTTACAAAAGAAAATATGAGCCTTTGCGTTCATGGGAAATTTAGGTTTAATAAAAGAGCTTTGCATTTTCCCAAAAGCAATCCAACCTTTCAATCCTGGCCCCAGATCAATGTCCATCTGTACTGTCTGTATACAATGTCCACTTTGTATTGTATTGTGTTGTATTTTCCAGTGTTTGTTAATTTATTTTTAGTTTTCAACATTCACTTCCACAAGATTTTGCATTCCAAATTATCTCCCCATCTCATCCCTCTCCCACACCCCAAGACGTCGTGCATTCTGTGTATTGTATTTTTCAAAGAAAGAGAAAAGGGACCTATATGTCCAAAAATGCTTATATCAGTTCTTTTTGTGATGGCAAAGACTTACAAACTGGGGGGTGCCCATCAGTTAAGGAATAGCTAAACAAGCTATAGTATATGAATGTGATGGAATACTCTTGTATTGTAATATATGATGAAAAGACAGTTTCAGAGAAACCTGGGAAGACTTGAATAATAGATGCAAAGTGAAATGAGCCGAACCAGGAGAACAATTTATACTATCACAACAATGCTGTAAAGACAAACAACTTCGAAAGACTTAGGAACTCTGATCAACACAATGACCAACCATAATTCCAGAGGATTCATAAGGAAACATGCCACCCACCTCATGATAGACTCAGAGTACAGATTGAGGCATATTTTTGGGTTAGGGGGAGGGGAAGCATCACCTCGTAATCTGTTTTGCTTAACAATACATGTTTGTTACTTGTTTTATTTTTCTTGCTTTTTCAAAAGTGGTGGTAGGTGGTGAGGAAGTAGAAGGGAGATAATGCAGAACTGAAAATAAACTAAAATTGAATTAAAAAATAGATGAATATCTATAGTCTAATCTAGTTACTTTCCCCATCTGTTCTTCTTAGTGCCATTTCTAGCTCCTCTATAAGCAATTCAGGGAGTGTGATGTTAGGGCCCAAGTGTGGTTATTCTATCTTTTTTGGAGAAAACATCTTGTTGAAATGATATTTATTAATCTTTTCTATTTTTTTTTCATTTAATACTCTTCATATGACTTTGCATGGTTGCATTTCTTTCCAAGCTTTTTATCCTCCAGTACTTCTCTCCATTTTTTGAAATGCTAATGGCCACAATCATCTATCATCCTTCAGAAGATTTTAGACGAATTTCAAGTCCAACCCAGCATTAGCTTGGATAGCCATTTCTCTGTCTGTTTGGCTAGTAAGTCATGTGTTGGCTGGCTTTCTGAGCTACTTTTGCTCTCTTTCTGAGCAATTCTATTCCCCTTGTTGTGACAAGGAACTTACATTGATTGCACTTCTGGATGAAATTATTAGAGTTGGTGTTGACGTCATTTCTTTTGTTCCCTCCAAGGCCACATGATTGAGCCCTGTTTTCCTAGCAAAAGAAGCTGTTTTGCCCATTTCACTAAACTGCACAAAAATGTAAATGAATATCTTTGACTTCCTATTGAGTCATAGAATCACAGATCATCAGAACTCAAAAGGACCTTTGATCATATAGTAACTAGATTCTAGTCCTCTCATTTTATGTATGTCAAAACTGAAGTCCAGAGAAGTAAAGGGATGTGTCCAAAGTCACATTGCTTGTTATGGCAGAACCAGGATTAGAACCCAGACCTCTGAATTATCTGTCTAATGCATTTTCCCACAATACCATGCTCAAGAGATAAAGAGCAAAGAGGAATTCTAAGAGGCCACAAGAACCCCACCTGTTGTTTACGCTCTCTGGCAATCACCTTCACTTTCTATACCAATAAACAATTTTTGCATGTGTCTAAGTCCACTGTAATATATTCTTACCCACCATAATATATTCTCTGAGATGGAAGGGCCAGTTCAAGATCCAGAACCTTCTTTTACATGTAAATCTAACAATTTTGTGTAATCCACACACCCTCACCCCTACCCTGATACCAATGAGAGTCAGAAGACTAAAAGGCTAAAGCATTCCTAGCTTCCAGTTCTTAGTAATTTAGAGGAGTGATGGACTTCTGTAGCTGTGCCAAGAGAATGATCTCACAGAAACCCAAATCCCCAAACAAAAGAATGGGGAAGGAGCACTGCTCATCATCCCTGATGTTGGGATCACCCCTCCACCCCATTCCTTCCTGGTCACCAGCTCTAAACCAAGCTGATTCTACTCCTCCAATATCCCCACTGGAACCTTGGACTCCACCCTGGGAATAATCCCACCCTTTGATAGATGACCTTTCACTCTATCTTGCTGAGAACCAGGCCTCCACCTCATTTCCCTGCCAATAACTCCAAACTATGTTACTCTCCACCTTAACTTTCCACCTCAACTTTCCACCTCCTTTTAATGAGTTGTCTTTTCTCCTTAGAACATAAGCCCCTTTAGGGTAGCCACTGTCCTGCTTGCATACATTTGTATCTCTAGCACCTAGTACCGTGCTTTGCACATAGTAAATGCTTACAAACACTCTATCTACCTATCTGTCCATCCATCTATCTATCCTATCTATCTATCCTATCTATCTATCCTATCTATCTATCTATCTATCTATCTATCATCAATCTGACGATGCTTGGGCAGGAAGGAACACATATCAGAGAAACTAAAAATAAGGTCAGACTGAAATTGTTAATGATAGTGTGCCACTAACAAGCTATTGTGGAGGTAGACTGCGGCCAGGCATTAGTAAGATTGAGGAAGAGTCAAAGTGGTAACCAATAGACTCTAGGGTCAGTGAGATGCATCAGCCCAATAGAAAACATTTTTTAATCTTTCCCTCCATCAGGTAAGCCATTTTCCCTTTTTGCCAGTTAATCATTTACTTGCTTTCCTCTCCAGTCTTGGGGAGTATGGAACAGAGGAACTTTTTTTTTTGTCCCTCTTCAACTACCTATAAAAGCTGGTAGCCCTGGAAAGCTTTATTTCCTTTACTATTTCCTTTTTTTTTCTTCTTTATTTGCACGAGGCAATCAGGGTTAAGCAACTTGACAGGGGTCACACAGCTAGTAAGTATCAAGTGTGTGAGGCTGGATTTAAACTCAGGTCCTCCTGACTCCAGGTCCCATGTGCTATCCATTTAGCTACCCACCTTTACTATTTCCTTTCTCTTCCTACGCTATTTACATTGTTATTAAAGAAACTAAATGATCATCCAGCCTAAGTCTGTTTATGGATATATGGAATGAGATTGAATGAGGGGGAAGTCAAAACCCAATGAAAAGAAGAGATTATGATTATTTTTCCTCAGATTAAGTTGAGGTGGAGACCAGAGCCAAATGAGAGAATATGTGTCTGCTCTTTCAAATGATTTTCCAGAGTGAGTATGCCTAAATGTAAGGTCACATTAGCATACCCTTGTACTTTTTTCCCTTTTTTGAACCTGGTACGGAAAAAAAAAAGCTAGACAAGGAACAAGAATAGCCCATTGAGCAGAGTGAAAGGAGTTGGAGCCACTTTTGCCTGAGGGTACTAAGGATATGGAGATGACTGGAGCTTGGACCCCTCTGTTAGCCTCAGGAGGGATTGAGATCTCAGGGCACACCAAAAGGATCCCATTTCTCATGGGACCCAGTCATTTGACAAAAGCCCCTGTACCATGGAACACTTTACATGTGAACAAACTTGTTGGGACTATTACAGTTTTTTTTTTTCATGCAATGACTTCTATTGCATTTTATAACAATATCATTTATTAGCTCTGCAAATTGTCTCACCCAGTTATGAGAAATGTTTATGATATATAAAATGAAAATTTACTTGATATTTTCATTTCTCTTGATTCCTTCTTTCAACTAAACTGATGCTTTCAATATTTAGACTTTTTTGATGTAAAGTTAACCAAAAATATCTTAAATTTTCCATGGCATAGTTAGTATTATCTTTACTGGTAAGTCAGTAAATAATGGCCAGACCTCATCTTTTGTTTTAAAGAACAATGTTTTTTTAATAGCTAGCTCCGTGTCAAATACTCATAATCTCCAAGCTGTATGGGATGAAAAGATTTCAAAACACAAGACTTCACTGAGATCAAAATCAAGTGGAAACCAAATGAGGTTCATGTCATCCCTGTTTTCTGGTCTGTTACTGGAGTTTTATAGAGAGGATGCTTTCAGGGAGTGTGCAGGTGATAAACTTGCATCTTAAATGTCAAAAGCAGATATTTTACCCAATTAATTGTGTAATAGTCTCTAGCAAATTAAATATAAAAGAATAATAGTGAGTGATTTGTCTCATGATTATTTCTACCTGAATTCCATAAAAAAAATTAAAAAAGATGAGACACAACAACTACAACTACTACTAATACTACCACCACCACCACCACTACTAACTACTACTTCTGATAATGACAACAATAACAATAAAACAATAGCTGGTCTGATCTATCACTTAAGTTCACTCATCTTGGTAGACACTCTGACATCAGTGGTGCCTTGGACTATGACCTCATCCTCCCTGACCTCATTGAGGTGTCTGACCCTGCTGATCACCTTTCCCACATATGCTTTGCTCCCTCCAGAATGTCTTCCTGCCTATCTAATCATTTCTTCTGTCTCCTGTAGTCGTTGGTTATCTGTGTCCTATTCCTCATGTGTGGACATCAGTACCCCAGAATTCTGTCCTCCCTTCTCTTGTCTCCATTCTTTTTCTTGGTGATCTCAGCTCCCTTGGGCTCAATTATTATCATCATATAGATGATTGTCCCTATATCTGGAGCGCTTTCCCTCCTCTTGGATCCATACTTCCAAGGATCAACTTGAGAGTCACCTTCTATACAAGACCTTTTCTTTTTGACCTCAGTTGTTAGCTTTTGTATTCCCTTTGTATGTATGTATTTATATATGTATATGTATATATATGCATAGTATATATTTTGTATTCACTTATCTATGCATATGTTGTTTTCCCTGAGTAGACTGTAATTTCCTTAAGTCAGGTGCTGTTTTCATTTTTTTTTTTCTTTGCATTCATAGCAGCTAATACACAGCCTGGCACACAGTAGGGGATTAATAAATGCATATTGAATTGACTAAAATATTCATAATGATTTTAGTAATAAAAATAATACTTAAATACAGCTGAACTCAGATTAATAGCAGCCAATAATCTTGGCCCTGGAGAATAATAATAATAGCTAACATTTCTATTTCTATTAAGGTTTGCAAAATACTTTACAAATATTATCTCATTTGAACCTCACAAAAATTTGAGGGGAAATTTCCCCATTTTACAAATGAAGGAACTGAGGCAGGCAGAAGTTGAAGTGACTTAGAAAGGCTCACACAGCTAGGAAGTTTCTGAGGTGGGATTTGAACTCAGGACTTACTGACCCAGGTTTAGAACCTAGTTTCCTCAAAACAGAAGCATACATCCTTCTTATTGGAAGAAAGAAGACTATGTTTGTGGAATGTGGTATAATAACACCTAGGTTTTTTTTAAACACTTTAAAGTTTGCAAAGCGTTCTATATGTTATCTCATGTGATCCTTAGAATAACTCTGGGAGGTAAGCACTATTATTATCTCCATTTTACACATGAAGAAACTGAGGCTGAGAGAGTTTAAGTGACTTGTTCAGCATACACTGTCAGCTGTCAGATGTGGTTGCTTTGTTGCTCAGTTTTGCTTCCAAAAGGTTAGTCAGTCAACTAGCATTTATTAAGTGTCTACTCAATGGTAGGGGGTCCAATGGCTAGAGCACTGGGCCTGGAGTCAGAAAGCCTCATCTTCCTGAGTTCAAATCTGACCTCAGATATTTACTAGCTGTGTGACCCTGGGTGACTCCTTTAACCCTGTTTGTCTCAGTTTCCTCATCTGTAAAATGAGCTGGAGAAGGAAATGGCAAACCACTCCAATATTTATGCTAAGAAAACCCCAAATGGGGTCACAAAGAGTCAGATACAACTGAACAACAACAACAATGTGCCAGGAACTATACTAAATGCTAGAGATACCACAAAAAAAAAAAAAGGCAAAAAACAGTCTCTGCTTACAGTCTAATCAGGGATTCAATATGGAAACTATGTTTAAACAGGATATATATGGGATAAATTCAAGGTAGTTCTGAAGGGAAACTTAAGGAGGACAGGGAAAGACTTCTTGTAGAAGGTGAGATTTTAGTTGAGATGTGAAGTAAGCCAGGGAAACCAGGAGGTGAGAATCAATGATAGAGAGTAGAGTGTTCTAGGAAGGGAAGGTGGCCTATATCAGAAAATAAATGTAATAATTTTAAAAGGCATCATTTAGAAAAAAAGCTAATTTTCTTTGCTATGTTGTATCCTTTAGGATCCAGCTTGGCAGATAAACTTGGAATTCACTATTCAATCTGAATTCCCTCCCTTAGCAGGTTTTCTATGCCTCATGTTTCATATCACCAGACATTTCCCTATAAACTATTTTCATCCATCCTCTAAATTCCATATTTTTCCCCTTCAGTGTATTGCATCTTAAATGATTTTCCTGGCTTTCAAGACCAAGGAGTTTAACTTGCACACTTTAGAAAAAGCTGATAGCACATAGCACGAAAAAACAAGAATTAAACAAAATGCTATAGACAGAGGTAGGCAGCACCTGTTTGCTTCTCTGTCCTTTAAAGACTAGATGAGGACAAGCACATTTCTCTGGAGAATCAAAATGTCTTGTTTGAAAGAACAGAACAAATTTTTCTAGGAATAAATTTACTATAGGTCAATCAATTTGTACTTGGTCTGAAATACTCATGTCTGCTTTGACATCTAATAGTGAATAGCACTCATTCAAGAGAGATCTCCCTTTCCTGGCTATGAAAATAATAATAAATTGTTGGTGCTCTATATAACCTTTCATCTCATAATCCCCCAAATCCTCTACAGCTATCTCATTCATTCTCATAATGAGTGGTGAGTAATTGCTAATAGCATTATCTCTGTTTTACAAGTGAGGAAACTGAGGCATAAAGCTTAAGCTGAGGATATTGCATAACCTCTGACACAATCTCTTTTACAAGACAAAGTGTTCATACAATATTATTTTTAATATGCAAACTATGATTTTTTAAAACATTCTTTCTGTGAATGTACCCATTTCTTCTCTAGAAAGAACATTATGCTTATGTGAAGGAAGTGTTTCATTAGAAGGCAAAAAGAAAAAAAAGTGAAAAAATTCTTGACCTCTCTGATCTCTTGACTATTATCTTGAGATATGTTCCAAAATAAAATAATTAAAAAGGCTAATGGTTGCCCCGGTATTAAATCCCAGAGACTAAGACATGAAAACTGTAGCAAGACATAGGCAACATGGATAACTTAAAAAGAATGAGGGGCAGCTAGGTGGTGCAGTGAATAGAGCTCTGGCCTTGGAGCCAGACGGACCTGAGTTCAAATCCAACCTCAGACACTTGACACTTACTAGCTGTGTGACCCTGGGCAAGACACTTAACCCCACTGCCTCACCAAAAAGGAAAAAAAAAAAGATAGCAACTGAATAATACTTAATCTGTACCTATTATAGAAAAGTAGCAGGCCACACTGGCCTGGTAGCAGGCCAATGGAATGGGTTGCCCCTAGAAGTGGTGGGTTTTCCCCAACTAGAGGTCTTCAGGCAAAGGTGGGATGACCGCTTGTCAGATATGTTGGAGAGTCCAGCGATTCTAGTTTAGTTATGGGTTAGGCTACACAGTCCTTGAGTTCCCTTCCAACACTGAGATTTTGTGTGTGTGTGTGTGTGTGTGTGTGTGTGTGAATGCTGGGCTAATTGTTATATTTCCTGCCTTTTCTCTGAAGCACAAAAAATGTGATGTTCAAAAATGCATTACCTTTGAATATTTGTGAGTATCTAGCTAATGGAGAGCACTAAATGGAAGTTACAAAAGCTTTTTTCTTTGTCCTTTAGGAGAGTGTAACTTGGAAGTGTGCTTTCTCTGAGCTGTCATTCTCTATTTGCATAATCTTGAAGACTAACTTTACTATTTTGTGTGAAATGTGTAGAAAGATGATAATCATAACTCATTTATACAACACTTTAAGGGTTGCAATTCACTTTGCATAGGTAATTTCATTTGATAATCATGACAACCCTATCAAGTTAGTATTATTATTATTATCCCCAGTTTACAGATTAGAAAACTGAGAGGTTAAAAGACTTGCCCAATGTCACCCAGAGGTAGGGCACATGCACATTCACCAGACCCCCTTTACATATCAATGTAAGAGGGCAGGATGTTTAAAAGCTTTGTTTTGTAGCTATCTCAATCTAGAATGGCCTTCTGGTGCTTGACTGGGTGTCCTCAGTCTGTAATACATTGCATCTGAACCCTGGAAGCTAGAATCAAAAAACAAAAGCAGTGTCAAACCACTTCTTTGAGATAAGAGAAGTATAGGGATCAACCAACTGCTAAGGGCAAACAAATTCCTTATTTTTTGTTGGAATTCCTTTGAGGAAGAGGAACTCAAAGAGGGATATGTCTTCTTCCTTAATTTTTTTCCTCTTTCATTTTTACCTCCTTCCTTTCACCTCTAACAAAGCTTCACAATGAGACAGGCCATGCCTCTCCATATTACAAAGACCTGTTTTCTTGGAAACTTCCATAAGACTATAAAAACCTCCTGTAACGTACTCAGTTGTCTGCATGATTTGGATGTAATTATGAAGAAGATGGGCTTAGCAATTATCCAAGAAGTCATATGCAGCATCTTATTCCCTTAAAAAGAGGAACTTTCCACATTTAATTTTGTAGTCTATCACTTTAAAGTGACCAACTTTTTATATAATAACCACACAATTTAAATTTGAAGATACGAATTCTTTGTTGTTTTTCCTTGAATGTAACTAATTTTACTGTTAATTTCATATTTCAACCTCGTCGTGACTGAAGTGTATCACTGTTGATTGAAAAATCAATCTTTTGGGGAAATGAGGATCATTTTATTTAATTAGGTTCTTCCTTAAAAAGTTGTCAATTTATCTTGATTTAAGCATTTTCATATGAGAAAAATGAAGAATTGAATATGGATAAAAAAGAGAATTCCTAGTGATTCTTTCTTTCATACTAGATTTTCAGATCTATATAGCTATCCGTTTTCACAAGCAAGTGCAACACATCCAATGATACTGTGTTAACATAATAAAAAAAATATATTAAGTGTCTAGTATGTGCAAGGCACTGTGAATACAAACAAAAAAGGAGAAAATCCTTGTCCTTAATGAGCCTAGCATCTACTGAAATATTTTGTATAGGACAATATTTGGATCAAAAAATCACAATAATGGAACTCTGAATTTTTTTTTTTGTTTGCTTCATGTTAGTAATGAGAGAAAGCTGTTAAGATAATTAGATTACAGTACAGGTAATTTATCTCAAGAGTATAATGTCTTCACTACCTGCATATTGTTGCACTGAATCTCTTATCTTCCCTATCACCAAGTGTACTTCTCTGAACAAGGAATCATAAAATCTGAGACAGGTCAACCAATCTACTTCTTACTTGAAGCAGTAATCTCTTATCTTATAGCAACCTGGGCATCCAAATTCCACATTGTCTGAGAGACTTTACTGTGTACCAAGACAACTGTTTGTGTGATCCTTTTGGACAATTTTAAATGTTAGCAAGTTTGCCCTCAGAAACAAAATCTTCCCCTTTGTAACTTAAACCCATTGGTCCCTGTTCTGAGTTTTTTTTTTAAAGACCTTTTGGGTTTGGAGGTGCTTAAAGTCTGATAACTTTAATCTGAACTAATCCTGAGCTCCTCTGATATTTATTATTTGTCTTTAGTATAGCATTGTGACCATTGCTCATATCATACAAGATACAGCCACCAGTAATGAGACCAAAGGTGTTTTACCTTTGAGACCAAGTACCTTCACTGACTTATTTCAATTTTTTTGTTACTTTCACAGAGGAAAAAAAAGTCTTTGTTCATGAATAGCTAGCTCAATGTTTGTGAGCAGTCCCATGTTTATTTTTTTAAGCCAAATTCCCTACCATACAAAATTTAAATTTTATTGCATTATGAATGATGCTAGTGAACTTTGTTGAGAATTCTCAAAACAAATTATTCCATTATCAAAAACCCTATGTTAGGTAAGATTTTTCTGGAATTGTTTTAAAACAGAATTCTTCCCACCTTCAGAGTACATTATTGTTTTGAAATATATCTTCTTTTATAGATAGGAACTCTTAAGTTCATTCAGGGGATTGATTATTAAAAGTATATGGCTTTTCCTTCCAAATGGCAAAGTAGTGAAGTGATGTAGTAAAGGAAGCAATAATCTCGGTATTTGGGGTAATTTCTTAATTGAACATTCAGAAAATTCAAATCACATTAAAACCGCAAGTATCATAGGCACTTTAAAGGGTCAAATGACTTTCAGAGGAAAGCAATATAATCCTGTATTAACTCTTAAGGATGAAAACAAATGGAGCTCCTTTCCCTCCTACCCCCTTCAAAATGAATTGCTCTACTGGTTAATGGATTCTGATTTTTCTTTCAGTCCCCATATAGCAAAGGAGGGTTGGACATTATTTTGAGGGTTTTAAAATTTCATTTATCTGAGGGGTCATTTACATTGCTCTCAAATAATTTGATATAATGTGTACTGCTATCTCACTTGCTTTGGGAATATGAGTGCAACAAGTTTCCATGGTTATTCTTTGGTTTTATACTTTAAAGGGCTACTACCCAACTAGAATTTAACTTTGTATCTAATCAATTGTCTTCATCAATACCTTCAATTTAGAGGAAAACGCATTGTTTAAAAACACCATTATCCTAAAGACCATGATTTCATATTTTTATTTGCTGAGATTACTTTTGTATAAACAAGCGTGACAAAAAGGAATTTTTCCATTTTCTTCCTTTGAGTATTCCAATTTTTTGGTAGGTAGGAAAGGAACTGTTTTACTGAACAAATTTTCAGAAAATGGTAGTGTCTGAAAAAGGAATGGGTTTTGTCACTCCCTTTGGTAACAAGTGGATGCTCAGGACCTATCTTGAAAAAGATGGACTTTTGCTTCACACTTCACTAAGGGTTTTCCAGAAGGACTCCAGCCAGCATAACTATTATGCCTAATTGCAGTATTGTTGCTCCTCTTGAACTTCTTGGGGCTGTACAGTGAGACCAGAATTCAGAGCCCCACACAAGTTTGTAAAAATGTTTTCTGTGATGTTAATTGGTCTTTGTAAGAGAAGATTAAGTGGAAGTAGTGCAAAAGCACAGAGAGGGTGCTTATTGAGTATAGAAATGACACAGTGAATATGTATTTGACTTGGAAAATATTTTATTTGAATAGTAAATAGTTATACAGTTGAAACAGTTCTATTGAAGCATTCTATAAATAGCTAACAATTAAGAAAATAATGTGTGTAGAAAAGAGATTGCATCTAAAAGTAAGAGCTGTCAGTTGTACAAGAGCTGTCTGAGCCCTCCAAGCAAATGGTAAGGTTGTATGTAATCGCTCAGATAGGTATAAAAGTTAAAACTTTTAGCAGATCCCTTTAGAAAAAGACCCTCTTCTAAAATGCACAGTGAAATGTCACAAGTGGCAGAAAAAAAGCGCATCAAAAATATCTGCAATCAAATAATATCATAATTTTCATAATATAAATAAATAGTGAATAAATAACACTCATAAATCAACATATACATTTAGAGTAAACTCATATGGTCCTACCGCAACAAAGATTATCAAACAAAAAAGTTGACATGTAATATTAAGGCAATTTCTACAGCATACTCTGAAAACTTCCCCCCCCCCCCCCCCCGCAAAAAAACAACCCTGAAACAAAACAGCAATTCAAGGCATTTGTGGCTATACTAAAGAAAACTCTTTTTTAAGCAGTTTGATTTGTTCACATACAAAAAGGTAAAGCCAGAATCCAGCAGTTCACAAGCCATAATAAAGCTAATCATGTGGTAAATTCAATTTACAGCCTGTGAAGTATAAAGGCATTATTCCTTAAGATTGACTAAAAACAACCCGTAGGCTAAATACATGTAGAGAAAAGAGTAGAGATGGGTAGAAAGGAAGAGAAAACGGAGACTTTCTAAAGACCGTCAACACATCGAACACTAGCAGTAAAAACAGTTGCTTTGCAAAAGGATTCAGCAGGTACATATTTTGAGCTTCCAAAAAATCCGAAGGAAAGGGGAATAGGGTAGGGTAAGGGAGGAACACCAACAAGGAGACAAAAGTGTACAGCTTTTTCTTCCCTTTTAACAGAAATAAACCAGCTCTTGTGAACAAGTTCACCTGGAGAAAATGAAGGAGAAGTTGAAAAAAAAAATAAATCACAATGGAGTTGGGAGAGGGAGGAGGGTGGGGGTGAAGAGTTGGTTACCAGCACGCTACAAGATCAAGACAACACTTTTCACGTTTCAGTTTTCACCACCAAGCGCGTTTCATTTACGAACGCCAAGAAAGCAGTTTGGGGTGGAGCAGGAGGGGCAGGGCTGGGGACAGACTGATGGACTGAAGGACCGACGGATGGGGCTCACAGTCTCTTTGTGGTTCTACAAGCGAAGGCACACTTCTTCAGGGGCTGGGGAGCTGGGGTTATCGGCGCTGGGGGTGGGGTGGATATTTCTGACAGGGAAAAGGGGTTAGGTATTTTTCTTCTTCTTTCTTCCTTCCTTCCTCTTTTCCCTTTCCTTCTCCTCTTCTCTCCTGTTCGGAGCAGGTTCTCTAGCAGGCGGGACGCACAGGCACCTGCAGCAGGATCACCTGTCTGTTCTCCGAGGGGTGGCATTTGTTGATGTGCCGCGTGAGCCCCGGCGAGCTGTAGAAGGTGGCCGGGCAATATTTGCAGGGGAACACCTGGGCCGCGTGCAGGAGGCGAAGGTGGCGCTCCTGGCCACTCTTGCTGGGGAAGGTCTCCCCGCACACTGGGCATAGATGGCACTCGGCGGGGGCACTCATGTTGAGGGGATTCGACGCTTCTCCTTCGCCCCCGGCTTCCTTCCCCGCCTTCTCGGGTGGTGGCAGCGGCTGCAAGCCGTCGGACCCCGGGTAGCTGGGGTAGACCAGCAGGTCATCCGGCTGGGAGGGCGGGAGTGGGGGCTGGGGCTGCGGTGCCCCTTGGGCCGCCCCCTTGCTCTGCAGGGCCTGGTGATGCGCCAGCAGGTGCTTCCTCAGGTACGCCTGGCGACGGAACTTTTTTCCGCAGTGGTGACACTCGTACAGCCCGTCCTCGGAGCCTGACTCCGACACCCCAGGGCTCGGCGTGTCCCGGTCGCTACCGCCCGCCTCCTTCGGCTCGCCACCAGCCCCAGCCTTGGCCAGAGCCTCCTCTGCACTGCCTTTGCCCTCGGCTGCTCGGGCGCCCCCAGCTGGCGGGGCCAGGGGACCCGCGGCGGCGACGGCTGTCCCCGGGGCGTGGTGCCCGCCGGCTGCGGCGGCCTGGGGTCGGGGCTTGTGCCAGCGGCGGTGCGAGGCGAGGTTGGCGGGGCAACTGAAGACCTTGTCGCACTCGGGGCAGCGGTACTCCACGCGCACAATGCGGGAGCACTTGTGCTGGGCCAGAGCAAACGGGTCCGCATACTCCTCCTTGCACAACTGGCAGATGAACTCGCCCAGCGGCCGGCCCCCGCCGCCACCAACGCCCCCACCGCCCGCGCCGCCGCCCGCGCCGCCACCACCCCCCGCAGCCCCACCGGCTGCCCCCAGCCCGGCCCGGCCTTTGGGCGGCTCCACTGGGCCCTCCTTGATCTTGAGGCCCAGTACGGGCGACGTGGTCACCTCGTCCTCGAAGTGCAGCTTGCGGATGGCCTTTGGCTTTTTCGCGGTCGGCGCTTTGCCCGGCTTGGCCGAGGGAGCACCGGCCTCTGCAGTAGGCACGGGCGCAGGCCGTTTACTCGGGTGCCGCAGGGTGGCGGAGGCGGCGGCGGGACCGGGGACCGACAGCAGGCTGCCGGCCGGGGGGTGGTGGCTGCCGGCGCCCCGGCCCCCACCTCCGCCTCCAGCCTCCGCGCCAGCAGCAGCAGCGACCGAGGAGAAGGCGGTGCCCATCTTGAGGTCGGCAGGGGCGAAGAGAAGGGGGTCCCCGCCGCAGGTGCCCCCCCCCAACGCCGCCGCTGCTCGCGCCGCCGCCGCCGCCGCCCCCGCCTCCCAGCAAGGATGTGGGCGTGGGGAAGGACTCCGCGGAGACTGGCGAGCCCAGGTTGAAGCTGCGCTCGAAGTACTTCTTCTTCTCGTGCTCCCGGCTCACGGGCCGCGTGGGGCTGTACAGCGGCGCCGGGTAGACCGCCTCGGGGTTGCCGAACTGCACGGGCTTGGGGCCCGCGGCCGGTTGCGGCGGCGCGGGCAGCTCTCGGGGAGGCAGCGGCAGCGGCGGCGGCAGCAGCAGCGGGGCCGGGGACGCACTGGCCAGCAGCGCTGCCGGAGCCCGCTCGGAACCGGGGAGGGACGGGGAGGAGCCGCCGCCGCCGCCGCCGCAGCTGGCGAAAAGCAGCAGCTCCCGGTCGCCGTCCTCACAGCAGCGGATCCGGTAGGAGACGGGCGTGGACTTCTTGTTTCTTTTCACCAGAAATCCTCGGGGCATCTTTGGATTGCTGCGCGGGGCGGGTTGCCCCGGAGACTGAGGAAGGCACTGGAGGGAGCGGTGCAGGGATGCGCCCTTCTCGGCTCTCTCGCCGCGCGCCTCGGAACGCACTCTCTAGTCCTTGCCTCCTTCCTCTCTGGCTGGTACCCGGTTCTCTCAGCGCCTCCCGCCGTCTTCGCCCATCAGTCTGGCTCCGCCCGCAGTAAGCAGTCGCGAACTCTTTCGCTCCTGCCTGCTGGTGTGATGTCTGTGGGACGTGTCTGTGGTGCGCCTTTTTTTTTTTCTTCCGTGCCCCCTCAAACACGTCCCTGTTCTCCCCTGCCTGCCCAGATAGCTGCACTCTTTTTAAGGGGGGGAGGATGCCATTGTTCTCGCCTCCCGCTCCGTTCCGAGCCAATCAGCGCTTCCCATTGCTCCTATGGATTTGAGGGTGGGAGGGCAAAGAGGTTTGAAAAAAGGGGGCAGGGACTTAGGGGTTGCTTGGTAGGTATAGCAGATGTACCTGAGGGTGTTTTCCCCCTTTTCTTTTCTTTCCATCCCTCCCTCCCCTTTCCCCCCCCCCCCCCTTTTGCCTCCTATTTACTTCTGGCCCCTCCTGGATAGAGGCACACGCCTGGCCCCTCCTCTTTTCACGGTCTGATGGTTTTCTATAGGAAGGCACACGTGCCTTGGCTTTGTGTCTCTCCTCCGGGGGGCACAGATCTGCCAAATGGAAATGTCCATCAGCATCACAATGAGCAGCATCTAAAATCGGTGGGATTACCCGCAGTTCTGGAGCAAAATAGCAACAAAGAAGAAGAATGGCCCAAAATATGTCAGGAGGGTTCAATATGCAAACTGAAGTGGAGGGCGAAGTTGGGGGGGGCACCGGAGTGGGGAAAAGTGTGGTGTGGAAAAGAAAAAACGGAGAAAGATGGTGAAGAGGGCACAGTCAGAAATGTGACATCTGAATTGTTTAAGAAGTCAAAGATAGGGAAGAAAGGATGGTATTTGGAAAATTAATAAAAGTGGAAAATAGTAGAAACCTGTGATATCTAAAAATCAACACACCGAATCCAAAACCGACTTCTTCACCGGGATAGCAACCCAGAAAATTCCTCAGGGAAGCTGTATTTCAAGTGAAAATAGAAACACTGCTAAACTATTTATGCTAAACTGAAGGGATTTAGGAATTCAGACTGTATCTGAATTACTGGAGTGAAATGTTAGTATCCACATCATCAACTCTTTCTCTCTTTAAAAGTCTTAATTAACTTCAAGAAGTCATTTCACACTTTTTGATGGATTAGTCTGAATCTTCTTTTCTGCTTTCAAAAAGAACTTACATTTTGAAACAGTTTTTTTTTTCTTTTTGGTAGAGTCCTACCAAAACTAGTTATTTCCTGTATCTTCATAATGCCCTATTAGAGCTCATCGTTTGTGCAAAGTTGCCCCTGTGCTCCCCTACAGCACAGTCATTTCATTTATTCAAGTATTTGCAAAATACCAAAATTCACGTACATATCAATCCATTTTGATAAACTTCTTTTAAATTATCCTTTGCTGCCTCATGCATTTTAATTCAGTTCGTGCATTTTGTCTGCTGTTTGACATCAGATGCTAAATCAAGGGGTCTAATCAAGTAGCTAAAAAATAAAGGGCCTGTCTGTCTCTGCACAGTAGCCTCCCAGAGCCATGCCCCTTTCACCTTTGTGAAGGAAATTAACCTCCTTCTATTGAACACGAACCGCGGCCAATCTGGACGAGAAAGAGACGCGTGCTGCGGGGCCGGGGAAGGGGGGCTGGGGGAAAGAGGAGGGGTGAGTGGGGAGTAGAGTAGAAGGAGGGAGAAATCTGTCCACCAAGACAAGGCAACGGTTTTAAAGAGGACAGGCTGCCGGTTTTACACCAGCTAAGTCATAACAGCTAAAAGAAACAAGGTAGTCGGTCTGCGCCCCATCCCCTCCTCAACCCCACGTTGAAACAATCTAGCAATTTCTTCTAATCCACATTACAGTTCACGTCATTGGGTTCAATGCAGGGGCGGGGGGGGTGATAGAGAAGAGGCTCTAATGAGGATAAACTCCTAGGTGACAGTCTATTATGTAGAAATAGGATAAAATGTCCACAACTGTATTTCTTAACGTTGTCTAAAATACTATAAGAATTAAATCCACATAAGATGCAACATGGCAAAAATAATTTTTCTAACAAAAAAAATGGAAATTTGATTGAAAGCATCACTAATTTGGGTTAGTTTGCCTTGACAAGAGTTTTTGGTGGTGTCTAATCTCAGGGAAGGTATTAGTTATTTTTGTTTTTTTTTTCCTCTGAGCAAATCCTAAAAATACAAACTGACCACCAGTTTTACAATGTCCACATGTGCAACAGTCTTTGATCTCTACCTAAGTCTCTATGTAAGAAAAGTTCCAAATCAATGTAATTCATAGACATTTGTTGATTTGAGGTTGGAGAGCGTCTAAATGTCAAAATAGGCAGAAAACAACCATTATGAGATACAATTTAACAGTAGTCAACTTGATTTTTGAAATATTAATCCCAGTTAATGGCAGCTCTGTAAAATATCAAACCCTAGATTCAAAAATCTAAAATTTATAAATATTTCCCATCAAATGTTGTATTCAATCCCTCCTTTCACCCCTTGACTATTATTTCTTTTAAAACTGGAAATGGGAGAGGTTTCCGTGGCTACCTGCCCCAGTTTTTCCTAATTACGGATTCCACCTGGATTGCTGTGCAATAGCAGTATTCAGAATCACCTTCCCCTTCAACAGTACACAGCATATTTTACATTACACATATAACACTCCCATTTATTTAACAGATAACTAGGTAAAATAAGTAACCTTGCAAACCTCAAAAAAAAATAATTATTGAAAGAACACACATTAATGTAAGACCAGCAAAAAAAAAAAAAAAAAAAACAACACCAAAACACCCCCTCTTTGCACACAGGGAATTCAAACAGTGCTATGAATTAACCAAAGAAAATCTATTGAATCCTATTGAGATACTTAGATTCAAAGGATCTGTTTCTTTTTGTTGTTTTCCTAGCTCTAGCCAGCTGAAATAAAAACTGCTTTCAGTCTCTTAGGGTAAAGATGAATTGAGACTTGAAAGGTACAAGTATTTCTAAACTAATTTTACAACCCAGGGCCGGACCAAAAAAATGTCGCAAAAAAAAAAAAAAAGCCTTCAAAACAGCTGCAGCAGATTGTGTTGACTGAGAGAAGCTGGGACTTCGTGTCTGCTGTACTTTTTTCTTTTTAATCTCTCTACATACATACAGGTTTTATTGACATAAAATAAAGGTACTTATTTTAATCTCTGAATATCAAAGTATCAAATCCCATTCTGCCATCATTAAAACCTGTTCCTATTCACTTAATATTTGCTTTTATTTCTTTCTGTAAATTGTGGGTCAATTTTTTTCCATTTGAGGACTCTTGAGGTTAGTCTGAATTAGTCTTTATAGCTTTCTGGTTAGCAGGTTCCCAGTAGGATTGAGTGTCCTCTTCTTAATAACCCCTACCTAGCCCTCAATTCCTGCTGCCCACATTAGTCTTCCCAGGGACTTCAAGCTGGAAGCCAAACTATATTGGAATTTGCTGTAACACCAGGACTCCGACTCCAATTGCAGACTTTGTTATTCCCCTCTACCCCCCGGCCTCTTTTTTTTTTTTTTTTTTTTTTGTGGGAAAAAAACAGATGCGGTCTTTTACTTTTCCCACTACAGACCCTTATGCTGGGGAGGATAGCACAGGAGCGGATTTGTTTTTTGTTTTACCTCTAGTTTCAGTCAATGAACGTCTTGATTTTTTTTATTACTTACTGGCCCCACCCACCTGATAAGGTCATTGGGGTGCAGGAAATTTGCTAATGGGCCCTGGTAAGAGGGTGACAAGAGGGTTTTTAGCGAAGTACAGTGTTGTATTAGCGTCCAACTTTGCTTAGCCTCTTAAGCAGATAAATAATCAACCTCAAAAGGAGAATTCCCTAGCTTTACTGTTTGCAAGTGACCAAGGCACCTTTTTAAAGGCCGAGACTTAAGGGGACTGGTTAGTGCCACCTCCTTCCTCTCTAGCTTTGAGCGGAAGAAAAAAAGATGACTGGAAACACCGCTCTTCCCGTCCCCCCCCCCCCCCGTTCTTCCAATAACCATGTGCAAGAAAACGCAGGTTGCAGTTAGAGGTTCATCAGGTTTTCTAAGACCTATTGTAGCAAAAACTATAAACAATGGGCTGTGTTGCTAGTGTTTGACCCAGGTCGAGTTGGGACCCGGGAGAGAGTGTATTGTGTTTGGAGGAATTAGTGATTGTTGTGTCTGTCTGAGGGGCACGCGATCGACACGCGAACCCTACAGCCCCCATCTCCTCCCCCTTTGCCTCTATTCACCTTACCCTCTTTCCCCATTCCCCCGCCCCTCTCCTTTGTTCAGCATATTAGCATAAAGCTGCTATGGATCTCCCGTTTAAATAATTACACACAAAAGAATAGTACATGAAAGAGAGAAAACAAGAAAGAATCCATGAGGCTGTTCTATTCCACCCAGCTCCGGGGGAAAAAAGAGCTGAAGTATTTTCCATCCCTTAAGTTTCAAGTATCCCCCTGACAATCTGCTCTACTCCCATTATTCAGCTTTGGGGTGATGGGATGGAGACCATCTCTTTTATTACACAAAGTATGTCTGTTGGAGGAGTATTCTCCTGTAAGTAGAGCACTTATGGCTATTTATGTCTACTTCAGGTAGGAAATTCAAGAAAGATAAGGCCTAAATGGCAGAAAGTCTGAGCAGCCGAAAGTTTTGTATTTTCATTGTGAGGTTGTCAAAAGACATCCATCGGTCCTAAGAAGATAAATATGAGCACACAACTGTGTGTGCTAAAATCACAGTCCTGGTTCGAAGAAGGACAGGACAAACTGGGAACCCTTTGTGATTGTCTAACATTAAATAACTTTTAGCACAAAGAATGAAGATTAAATTTTCCTTAACCTTTTCAGTGACTGTTGTGCTATTAGTAACTCCACAAAGGAAAGGGAAAACAAAACTAGTAAAAACTCAATTAAGAGAGAATATGGAAATACCCAACCACTTTTCAGTTTTTCTTCTTACAAGGATGGGTGACAGGATAACTGGGATTCATATCTGGCCAGATGCAAGCATACTTTCTACTGGTAATGAGGTTCCTTCCTTTCTTGTTCCCTCCCTTGTGGTCCTGGGATGAATGTGTGTGTCTGTGTGTCTATGTGTGTTATTTTATTTGTCTAGTGTGAGTGTATTTGTTCAGTGATGTGTGCTTCCCTGCCTCCCTGGTTAATGGGGGAGCAGTAGATTTGTTTCTATTAGCATTAGCATACAGCTGCAGGTTACTCCTCCCCCATGAGCAATGTACACTTTATCCAAACCTTATCATCACTTCTTCTCTCAACCAGAAAACAATCAACAGCTTCTCACACATGGCTACTTTCGTTCCCTCTCTCATTCTTAGCTAACACTCATACATGCACATACTCCATTTTTGAAACTTGAATATTCATAGGTACGTTTTACATTTTATGAAGCCCAGAACATTCACCTGCCTCCCCTCCCCTTTTTACTTCCTGTGTTATTTAGGTATAAAAAAGCAATAACAAGGCATTATTGGAATTAAGTTAGTCTCCCTTTTCATTACAGCTAATAAAATACACTCAGCAGTGCTGAGGCTCATTAATGACATGTATTCTTTGGGGGGAAACATGACATAATTGATGTATATGATATGATTAAAATGAACTTTTTTTAAAAGAATCATTTTGACAATATAGTCTAGTAGGCCTCATTTCTGTTTGTGCTTCTTAAATTGTTACTAATAGTAGATGCCAAGAGACTTAAGCAGGACATGTATTGATATTTTAATGCAGACTTTACAACTGTTTGCTTTTATAAAACAGCAAGCCTATCACCTAAAACTCCTTTCCTTTTTTTTTTGTTGATTTTTCTTCAGCTAATAAATAAACAAATAACAGGTTTGGTTTTTTTTTTATCCTTTTGGAGTTCTAAATAAAACTAAATGTACTTGATGGCAGTATACACAAATCCCACCCCAAGTCTTAGTTCTCTTATTCTCTATCTCTACTATCCCCAGTTATCATATACATTCCTTCCCCCTACTTCAGGAAATTCTTCCTCAAAAATCTGGTGACTATTCATTAACCTCATAAATGTACATTTGCTTACAGAGTAAACAATTAACCTGAATGTCTTCAGATCAACCTACTTAATTAAGATAGAGTATTTAAAAACATTTAACAGGCAACACTGAGTAGTGGAGAAAGAGCTAGATTTGAAGCCAGGATGTTTTGGGTTCAAGTCCTTCCTCTGACACATAATGGCAGTGTGACTCTGCAAGTCTGTTGTCATCTCACTGCTCTGTGCCACTAGGACAATAAGTTGTAGAGAAGGTACTGACCTGCAATGGTGGAGTGACTGTCTTCCCCTAGGGGTCCTCTGTATTAAGGAAATCACAGGTTCAATCCCTATCCCTCTAAAAGGTAGCACAGGGAAATCTAGACTATCATCAGCAGATGTCTAAATTAGTTTACAGTGTTGGTTAACCAATTTTATTGACCATAACTTTATGTTAGGAGTATCTTATTTTGTATGTTAATTCAAAGTCACAAAATCTGTGACTATTCAATGTTCAAACATAGCCTTTATGCTAAGGATTGCCAAAATATTATAGGGAGCCGCAACTGAAACTTTCTCATTTTGCTGATGAATGTGACCTGGATGAGCCTATTCTCTCAAGGGAAAAAAAAAACGTGTGTTAGTGCTAACCTATTCTCAGGCCTGTCTTGGACTTAAATTGGTATTAAATTGAGTTTGCATCAAGTAGTGATGCAGTTATGGTCATTCACCATTTCACTTGTTCTGTCTGTGCCATATGGCTGGATTGAAATACTATTCATTTCTAGATGTAAAGGTAGCTACCTGGTTCTTGCTTTCATTGTTCTACATATATTCACATAAAGCTTATTAATGAATAACTCAGAAGGGTTCCATTTACCAGATCTTTTGCTGATTGCACAAGTTTGCCTGACGTAGGAAAACCAGAGTCTAATGCTCTTTCATGTGAAATTGCTGCTCTGGGGAAGGGGTGGGGGGAGTTGAAATAGGAAAAGGGGATAATATCAAAACTCTCTAGCATTTGTAATAACATTAAAATGACTAAATAGTTTTTAGGACAGAGTTAGAAAATTGGTGTATAATTCTGTGATCACAGTTATGATTTTTTCCCCCTCTTAATAGTTATAAAACTTAATTTACTACTTCTAATTGTAAGAAGAGTGATACTGAAGTTTAAAAATACTTAGTGGCAGGAAGACTAAAACCCAGAATGAGCTGAAGCTTTTTAAAAAAATGCTAAGGACAATAAAAAGACATTTTAAAGGTATGTGTAAAGTAGCAAGAAGAATAAAGAAAGGACAGGCCCATTAGTTGAAGCGGGTGGCATATTTCTTCTTTCACCAAAAGCATAACTAGCCTGTTCCTATTTTGAAATAATAAAACATATTTGGTCAAGAAAGAGTTGAAGAGGAGGATAAGTGAAGAGATAGTAAGAATGTATCTTTACAGTTCTTCAAATAAATTCAAATTTCCTGGCCTCAATGAATTACTCCCTAGGGTACTGGGGAAAACAATATAAAACTTGAAGATGTGATTTCTGAAGGAATCTTGGAAAATAAGAGATATCAGATGATTGGAGATGGTTGAATGTCCCAACTTTTTTTGGAGGAGGCAAAGGTGATTTCTGAAAATGCTAGAACAATGAGCACCACATTGATTTTCAATAAACTGGTCAGGTCCAGAATAAGGGGAGCAAGTCTTGATGTACTTTGTGGTGGCCAAATTGTTATTTGTAGTTCTGGGTGACACATCTTAAAAGGGATGTTGACACATTGAAGCATGTTTATATTTAGAGGAGGGTGACCAGGTTTGAGGGTACTTCAAATCATATCATTTCATTTGAGGAATATGGGAAATGAGGATATTTAGGCAGGAGAGAGGTCTTACAAGGAAGTATTATGTCTGTCTATAAAAGCTGAAAATTGATCATCCGAAAGGATTCAATTTATTCTGTGCTATTCCAAAGATCAGAATTAGAATCATTTGGTGACAGGAAGGAAAATTTGGGCTTTTTTTTACAATCAGAGCTATCAAAAATAGAGTGAGTTTCTGTCTGCATTTGTGAGGTGCATATCACATGTTATATGACCATCTATCAAGGATGTTGTACCAGGGACTTCCATGAGTAAGGAAAGGTTGGACTAGATCACCTCTGATGTCCTTCCCAATTTTCAGAATCTCTAAAAAGGGTTCCTACTTTATCTATTTCATTAAGGTCAATAAATAAACAAATCTGGAATATATGCAAATGAATCCTATTTTTAGCTTTAATTGTTGAATATTCAATGAACAGTACTATCATTTTTTAAAAGTATCTAAATTAACACTCCTCAAATAATATAAATAACTGTTCTATGTAGTTTTTCCTACTGGTTCCCAAGTCAATGTGTATGTTTATCATGAAGACTTAATTCACTGTATATCCTAAGGACAAGATTTCTGACAAAATGTAATGGGTAGTACTTATTAAAGAATTTTCTTTTCAAACACAATTTAATGAAAATTAAACAGACATTCCAATGTCATCCACTCTTATCAAAAAAGCATTTATTAAGTACCTAAAATAAGCAGCAGATACTCTCAAGGAGTTTGGATTCTGCTAGGGGAGACAACGTATACACAGCTAGAAGTATAAATCATAATTTGAGGAGAAAGGAGAGATCACTAATAATGAAGGAGATCAGAAAGGGAGATAGCATAGAAGCTGATTCTTAAAAGAAGATAGGGATTTCAAGAGGTGGATGTGAAGAGGGAGTTTGTTACTGGCATCGGGGATAACTTACATAAAGGTATGGAGGTAAGAGATGAAGTAGTGTGTGTGAGGAACAAAGAGAAGGACAGTTTGGCTGGAACATAGAGGAAATAAGACTGGAAAAGTAGGCTGGGGGCTAAATGCCAAGCTTAAGAGTTTGTATTTTATCTTGTAGGCAATAGGGGGGCTACATAAAATTCTTGAGAGAGGACTAATATGGTCAGAGCTATGTTTTAGGAAAATTATTTTGGCAGTTTTATGGAGAATGGATTGGAGAGAGACTCCAAGATGGTAATCCAGTTAGGAGGCTGTTGAAATAATCCAGGTGAGAGGTGATGAAAGCCTGAATTAAGGTGGTGTCCATGAGGATGGAGAAAAGGAGATGAAAGTTAGAGATACTCTGGGAAATGGGGAGAGTAAAATGGTGAACATGTTTCCAAGGTTGGATGCCTAGGTGATTGAAAGAATGATGACACCTTAAGAAAAAATAGGGAAGTTGGGAGATTGGATGGGTTTAGGGGAAAAGATAAAAAAGTTCAGTTTTGAGTTTGAAATGCTTATGGAATGTATTGATGGAGTTGTCTGGCAGGCAGTTGGCAGTAGGAGCTCAGTAAAGAGATTAGGCCAGCTATTTAGATCTGGCCTTCATCTATTTAGAGATGATAACCACTGACCTTGTGGTTGCTGAAGGAATTACCAAGAGAGAAGATATAATTCCACATCTGTAAGATGAGGATAATAATAGCCAGAACCCCAGTGTTGTTGTGAGGATCGAATGAGATACTATTTGTAAAGCACTTTGCAAACCTTTTGATGTTGTTGGGAGGGGGGGTGTGCAGCTACTGTTGGGCCTCGAGTCAGGAAGACTCATCTCCATGAGCTCAAATCTGGCCTCAGACACTTGTCAAGCAAAACTTAAAGGTCTATATAAATGCTAGCTACTAGAATTATTGTTATCCATTGACAGGGAAGTTAATCCTGCTATTGGCATTGATTAAAGATTTAACTTAGTCCCCATTCATTATTCTTTTTTAGGAAAATCAGAGAAAGACATTTGCTTTTTCAATAAGTACTAATGAGTAACATGGTAGAAATCAGAAGACCTGGGTTTCAGTTCTGACACTGTCAGTGACTTTCTTCCTTTGAGCAAGTCCTTTCATAAAATCACAGAATAGTAAGGTTGGAAGGGACCTTAGAGATCTCATCTATTCCCCTTATTTTTCAGATAAGGAAACTGAAGCCCAGGGTGTTGCTGCTATTATTTTATTATTATCATTGTTATTATTGCTATTATTATATGAAAAAATTAAAATAGTAGCCAGTAAATTTCACAGAACAAATAATATCATAACTCAAATGAAAACAATTTTCATACAGCAAGGATTCAATTTTATTCCTAAAATGCGCGTTATTACATAAACAAATCTTCATGGCATTTCTAAGTGTTACCTCTATAGCACTACATCAGTACTACTCCACTGATCAGGGATAACAAAGCCGTGTGCCACCTACTGGAAAGTTTAAATACTACAGTCCTTATTAGTCAATCAAAAGGCAAAAGGCAATACAGAGACAGTAATACCAGACTTAATGGTGAAGTTTAATAGTCAGGACAATATAAAGAATCACGTACATGTAGCCAATAAAACTGAAAATGTGGCCGTAGCTAAATAATCCCTGGCCATGCATACATAGGCAGATGGTAATTATTATAGTGCAGATAGTCTAGGATGCTTTTTTCTACCTCTGATTTGTAGATAGTTTGCCCAAATAACTTTTGAAGGTATTTCCTCGGCTTTTCACACAGGTTTATTTCCTCATCTACTATTTGCAGAACTACATTTTCCATGGAAGGAATTTCTTCATTCTATAAAATATGGAGAGAAACAAAATATAGAAGTAAATTTGAATTTGTAATAACTTGAGTAGGAATGAATTTGGAAGATATGATTATATTACCATTTACCAGTAAGTTAGGTTATATTTCACCGGAATTACAATGATAGGTTGTAAGTTTTCTGAATAGCAGGGAAGACAATAGCATGTTAACATGATTCTTAGAGATTAACAATTAGACATGGATGACAAAAGGTACAAATAACACAAGAACAAGACTGTAGTAACTGCTTCCTTATTTAGTAAGGAATCTTTGTATTCAAAATGAAGCTTTTTTACCATATAAAAGCATTTTAGATTGCTTATCTAAGCTATATCTTTAATGCTTTTTTCTCTAGTCAAAGGTCAGAACACAGATTAAATACCAAACCACTTTCGTAGGGCAAGGATAGTCACACAGATGGTAAGAAAGATCAGGGAAACAAAATGTTCTGTTTTTAGGGATTATGGAATTATAGAATCTCAGAGATGAAAGACACCTTAAAAGCCAACTAGTCTAACCATCTCACTTTACAGATGAGGAGTAAGTTGAGATCCAGGGAGGTTACATGACTTACCCCACAGTCACAGAGATAGTGGGACTTGAACCCAGTTCCTGTCTAAGACATCCCTGGCAAAGAGTCACCAAGTTTCAGTTAAAGACCTTAGCATTCAAAGGACTACTATTTCTCAGAATCACAGAATTATTCCTTGGAAAGGATCTTAGGGGTCATCTAGTCCAACACATATTCAAAAGGAATTCTTACTATAACATCCTAAATAAGGATGATCATTTAGTCTTTGTTTGAAGACCACCAGAGGGAACTGACCATCTCTGGAGGCAGCCCATTCTACCCTAAGACAGTTCTAACTGTTAGCATCCAGTGCTCCTGGTTTGACCTCTAGGACCACATAGAATATGTCCAATCCCTCTGTCACATGCTAGCCTTCCACATATTAGAATACAGCTAACACGTCCTCCTGGAATTTTCTCTTCTCCAGGCTAAATATGCCTAATTTTTTCAACTTATCCTCATGTATCTTAGACACAAGCTCTTCACCACACTGGTTGTCCTCTTCCATACATTCTCTAGCTAGTCAATGTCTTTCTTAAATCATTGTGTCCAGAAAAGAGTAGTACGGTGGTGATTGTACCAGGGCAAAAGCACAGAAGGTCTATCACCATCTCCTTTTTCCTGGAAGTTGTGTGTCTCTCTTAACGTAGCCCAAGATTGAATTAGCTTTTCTGGATGCTACATTACACTTTTATTCATAGTGACCTTATATCTTACTAAAAAATTCCAAACTTTTTTTCTGACAAACCGCTCTCTAACTATGCCTTTAACTATAACAAGTATATGTGAAGTTGCCTTGCTGAACCCAAATTAAAAACTTTACATTTTTCCTGTTGAATTCATCTCATTAGATTCAGCCCAGTCTCTAGCCTGTGAAGATTCTGTTCCAGCCTAAGCCTGTCTTCCTGTGTGTTAGCAATCCCTCCCAGCTTTGTGTCTTCTGCAGATTTGATTAGCACATCAGTTATTGCTTTATCCAAGTCATTGATAAAAATGTTAAACAACACAGGGCCAAACAATTTAGAGCTGTAATTATCAGATAAACATAGCTTTTTTTTCCTTCTATACATTTCAGTTGAGTTTAAGATATCTATATTTGAAATTAATCATACTTATCATTTTTTCAAAGGCAAGTTATGGATGTTTTATTTTATACACAACTGAAAATATATAATTTTCTAAATCTGAAGATGGAATTCTGGCCAAAGATGAGTCGTTATAGTACCAAAGAAATATGGATAGGATAGTATTATTAAAACTAAAAAATCATAGGTTGTGGTAATCATATCATAGTAAATTATTTAAAATTGTACCAAAGTATAATATTCCATATTTCAATATATATTTTGCTCTACTTTGAAATAATCATGAATTAACAATTCTTTTTAAAAATTACATTAACTTGTGTGGTATTGTATTTTAATTTGAAACTCTTTTAGTTTTTTTTTAATTTTGAAAGGAAAGAAAAAGGGAATTATTCACATCCAAAAATGTTACTACATTATTAAGTATAAGAGCTCACAGGTCTATAATTCTAAGATTATTTAAGCATAAAGTCATTTAGTACGCACTGCAATATTTAATATTAAATAAAAAAAACAAAACCAATCCATTAAGCCATTATTGACAGCCAAATGTGTGTAGACATTGTTCTAGGTGTTGGGGCTACAAAGATGGAAGTAAAAACAACCCCTGCCCTCAGCTTATACTCATTGCAGTGGGGGAAGAGGACACAAATCCATTATGGTCCATTTTCTCTTCTTGCTATATGCACTCACAGAGCTTTTTTTGAAGTCAATGGGAATTCCAAACTTAGCAGAGAGGCTGAGACAGAAAAAATACTACTAGTTCTAAGCAATGAAATAATTACAAGAATTAAAATTTTTCAAATGCAGTCAACAAATTTCCAAAGACCTTTGAAGTATTAAGTAAAATAAATGCTACATTTCTATCATTGTTTGGAGTTCATTTTCAATATTTTATAGGTTTTGATTTAGAGAAACATAAATTTATTTTTAAAATTAATTAATTTATTTTTAGTTTTCAACATTTACTTCCATAAGCTTTTGAATTTTAAATTTTCTCCCTGTCTTTCCCCACCTCCCTCCCCAAGACTGCTTGCAATCTGATATAGGCTCTATATATACACTATTAAACATATTTTCACATTAGTGATGTTGTAAGTAAGAATTAGAACCAATAGGAGGAATCATCAGAAATAGGAAACAAAACACAACAGAAGGAAAAAAATAGCAAATAGTATGCTTCAATCTGCATTCAAACTCCATAGTTCTTTCTTCTTTGTGGATAGCATTTTCCATCATGAGGCCTTTGGAGATGTCTTAGATCCTTGTATTACTAAGAAGGGTTAAGTCTATCAATATTAGTTAACGTACAGCGTGGCTGTTACTGTGTACAACGTTCTCCTAGTTCTGCTTACTTCCCTCAGCATTACACCATACAAGTCTTTCCAGGTTTTTCTGAAGTCAGCCTGTTCATCATTTCTTATAGCACAATAGTTTTCCATATACCACAACTTGCTCAGCCATTTCCCAATTGATGGGTATCCTCTCAATTTCCAATTCTTTGCCAGCACAGAAAGAGCTGCTATAAATATTTTTGTACATGGGGGTCCTTTTCCCATTTTAATGATCTCTTTGGGATACAGGCCTAGAAGTGCTATTGATGAATCAAAGAGTATGTACATTTTTATAGCTCTCTGGATGTAGTTCCAAATTGCTCTCCAAAATGGTTGAGTCAGAAACTTATAAATTTAAGAGAGGCAATGGGGCTAGTGGACTTTTAGTTAGGAATGCCTAAACTTAAATTTTTCTTCTACAAAATAGACTTGAGAACTTTTTTGAGGCATAGAGGGCAGCCTTAACACTTAGCTACTAAGTTATATCAGAGCGTTTAAAAAAAAAAACTAACAGAAACAGTCTTGGTGAACATGCTAAAAAAACTGTAGATATTGCCTGGTGTTATTCTGACATTTCTGAGTACCTTGTGAAAAATCAGAAGGTGGAATTTTAATCTTAAATTTAAATAACATAATCCTCTGCCCCAAGTGGTAGAGGTGATGGCAGACCTAGGAATTATGTGAAATACACCAATTGCCTTGGCAGGAAACTCCCCAGTAGACATTTCTTTAATAGAAGATGCAAAAAAATTGAATGACACAATCATAAAAGGTCTATCATAATAAAACTTTTGGGGAGTCAGAGATGTAGAGATAAGCAATTTGGAATGATGATGACAAAAGGTGTGTTTTCCAACAAACTTGAAGGATCCTTTTTGAGTAGGGATCCACAAATTTCATAATATCGCCACTAACAAGAAGTAGAAAAAGGTTGTCAAAACTAATCTGCATTAACATGTCTTCTCTTATTCCCCTTGGTTATAAAAGAGCTATATCTACCTTTACTTCTCATGAAAGCTAATTATTCTTCCAGTCCCCTTGATCCCATCTCTTTCCATCTTCTTCAGGACCTTGTACCAGCAGATGTCAGGAGATGTCATGGATCTTCAATCAGTCTCTCTTCACTGGTTCCTTCTCATCTGGTTATAGATATGTTCTCAGTTTTCTCAGATCCTTAAAAAAAAGCTTCCCCTCGACCTTTCCATCCCATCCAGTCATTATTCAATCTTTTCTTCCTTCAATGATGAACTGTGAGAAAACATTTTCTGCAGCTGATGTTCTGCTTCTTTGTTGTTACTCAATTGTTTCAGTCGTGTCTGACACCATGATCCAATTTGGAGTTTTCTTCGCAAAGAAGTGGTTTGTTATGTTCTTCTCCACCTCACTTTACAGATGAAGAACTGAGGCAAAGAAGGTTAAGTGACTTGTCCCAGGTCACACAGCTAGTTAGTGTCTAAGGCTGGATCTGAACTCAGGAAGATGAGGTTTTCCTGACTCCCAGCCTGGCACTGTGTCACCTAGCTGCCACTTCTTTACTATCCACTTTTTCCTTAACCCTTTGCAATCAGGCTTCTACCCCACTATTCTACTGAAGCAGCTCTCTCAAAGGTCATTAATGACTTGATTATCAATTCAGTGGCCTTATTTTCAACCCTCATACATTTTGAGCTTTCTGATACTGTTGGCTACTCCTCCCTACTGCATTCTTTCTGTTCCCCTGACTTCCTGGAAGTCACATCACTCTCCTGATTAGAGATCAGGAGATGTCTTATTTGTGTGGTTTCTTATCCTCCTTATCTTGAGTGTTCCCCAGGGGTCTGTCTTTGCCTCATATCTAAAGTCATCAAATCCTGATGATTCTAACACTGTAACATCTAAATCTGTCTACTCTTCTTTACTTCTTTGCCAACTTCATCACACTACTTTTGCTCTGATTTAGGTGCTTATCACCTCTTGCCAGGATTATTGTGATAGTCTCCTAACTGGCCTTCCTGTTATTAGTTTGTTTCTTCTCTAATTCATGGCAAAATTACCTTCCTATTGTAAAGGTATGGCCATGTAATTCCCTAGTAAAAAATATCGCTAGCTCAAAAATCAACAAACATTTATGTTGTACCCACTAGGCACTAGGCACTATGCTAAATGGATAAAAAGACAAAAGCAAAAATGTCCATGCCTACGAGAAGTTTATATTCTAATGTGAGGAAACAATGTGTACACAAATAAGTATATACAATATACATACAAATTAATCTTAGAATGGAAGGCAGTAGCATCTGGAGGCTCAGGAATGTCCTCCCATATAATATGGTATTGAGCTAAACTCTGAAGGAAGCCAGAAATTCTAAAACATGGGTGTGAGAATGGAGTTTTCTAGGCATAGGGAATAGCCAATAGAGAGGCATAGAGATAGATGACAGGGCATTATGTGTGAAGGTCAGCAAATTGGCTAGCGTGGCTGGACCATACAGTGTATTGAGGAGAATAATATGTAGGAAGATTGGAACGGTAGGAAAGACAAATTGTGAAGAGTGTTAAATGCTCTAAAGTGGAATTTATATTTGATCCTAGATGTTAAAAGGAGGCCCTGGAGTTTATTGAGTAGGAAGAGTGACATGGTCAGACATGCACTTTAGGAAAATTAAGTTGGCATCAGTGTGGAGGATGGATTGGAGAGGAGAAGCACTTAAAGCAGAAGACAAAATAGGAGGATACTGTAATTGTCCAGGTGAAAGGTGGTGAGAGCCTGAATTAGCATGGTAACAGTGTGAATGTTGAAATGGCGGGATTTGGCAACTGATTGGCCATCACTGAGAGTGAGGAATTGAGGCTGATGATTAAGTTTCAAACCTGAATGACTGGAAGGATGAAGCTATAATAGTGAAGTTCAGAAGAGGGGTGAGTTTTGTGTCAAAGATAATGAGTTCTACTTAGACATATCAAGTTTGAGATGCCTATGAGATATCTACTTTAAAATGTTTGGTGGGCATTTGGTGATTTGGAATTGGAGCTCAAGAAAGAAACTCTTTCTTTCGTGTGCGCGCGTGTGTGTGTGTGTGTGTGTGTATAAAAACCAACGTACACATACAGAATGCATAGTAATTGAATTTATGGTGAATTGAATTCAATTTTATGAGGTCACAAAGTGAGAGAGTATAGAGAGAAAAGAAAAGAGGGTCTGGGATAGAACCTTGGAGTATTCCCACAATTAACCTAGTATAGTACCTAAAATATAATAGGCACTTAGTAAATGCCACTTAACTTGAGTTGACATGACATGAAATGGATGAAATACAGCAAAAAAACATGAGAAGGGGCAGTCATACAGGTAGGAGAATTCAGGAGGAGATAGCAGTCAACCCTGTTAGATGCTGCAGAGTGGTCAGAATGAATATAAGAACTGAGAAAAAGTCATTAGATTTAGCAATAATTGATAACTTTTGAGGAAGTTTCAGTTGAGTGATGAATTGGAAGCTAGATTTTAGAGCATTTAGAAGAGAGAGGAGAGGAAGTGAAGACACCAAGCACACCTTTTCAAGGAGAGAAGAGTGAAAGGGAGGAGAGAGACAGAATAATGGATGACCGCTAATGGGGGATGCAAGACGTAGTGAGGTTTTTGGTAAGGATGGGAGAGGATTGTCATGTTTGTAGGCATCAGGTAGAGGCCCAATAGACTGAAAGATACTAAGATTAGAGCAAGAGGGATTAAGTGTAGGCAATATGCTGAAGAAGGTGGGGAGGAGGGTGGAATCAAGGGTTGGCTTGGATATGAAAGCCACATTTTCATCAGATATGGGAAGAAATAGTGGGTAATGAGGTCAAGGGGTTTTAAGTCTCCATTTTCTCAGCCAAGTATGAGGTAAAGTCCTTAGCTGAGAAACTGGGGTAAAAAAGGCTTTGTGGGAAGTTTAAAAAAAGAAGAGAAGGTTTGGAACAGTTGCTTCAGTGAATGTAATGGAGGATCAATTAAGGAGAAGTAAAAGGATTGCCTTGCTGCCAAGAAGACCCAATTAATATTAGGTTACGTAACTTTAAGTGGACCTTTAGTTAGCTCAGTTATATGACTTCTTTAGCTGTGTTCAACAGCAGGCAAATAGGAGAGAGGAGGCAGATAAGGGAAGTAATGTAGAGTTCGGGTTTGGCAAGGCATGAGCAGCAACAGGACAAGGGATTAAAAAGAATGTTGAGTTGCTCTGATTAACTAGAGGGCTGAGATTGAGACGGATGAAAGTGAAACCAGAACAGGGTTGACAAGTATGGGAAAGTGCAACGGGTGGAAGGGCTGAAGGTTAGGATGAGGTAGGAAGAATAGATTTAGGAGGAGTAAGGCATAGGAGAAAGTGGTATAATAGATTATGACCGTAGAAAGGAACTTCAGTTTTTTTTTGTTTGTTTTTAATCATGGAAGCAATATACTTGTTGCTGATGGGAAAATCAATCATACATAGCTCAAGTGGAGTAGAATAGGTTGTGGGAAGTCAGTACACTAGTAGCTAGAAGTTTTGAGGGAACATGAACTTGAGACAACTCATTTTCAAGTTCATTGTCTATGTCTGATGAATCTTTCAATTTATTCTTGAGAGTAAATTCTAACATTTGGATGATTTATTTGTAAGTCCTTTTAAAAGTAGCTAGTTAATACAAGCAAGCACTATAGCAATTTAATCCCCATTCTTGGGAGGGACTGTAATTTAATGTTAATTGTAGCAACTTTGAAGCCAAAATTGCTAAGAAAGAACTTGTGGGAAAAAATCTGTCCCTTAAAATATAGGATTACAACACTCGTGGATGCATCATTATATACACCTGCACACACTTAATGATTGACTTTAGAAGTGAGGTTGATCTTAGAAGTAAAATAGTATAGTAGGTATAAAGGCAAAAATCTAAATGACTAGCAATTTCAGACTGCTTCTAATTTGCAAGTAATAACATACACATTGGGTAGTCATTTCTTTTACCTCTTGGGATGCTAGGATTTGACGAAGTTCTTTCTTAAGATCAATAAAACGATCATGAAAGATGGCCATGGACCAAGGTTCTTCGAAGAAGCTGGTTAAAAAAGAAAAAAATTCATTATCCAGTGAACCTCTCATTATCACTGATAAAGTATTTACCTGCTTTTTTGCCTTTATAAATTACAGTTCTGGACCCATCATGATCGTTTGTTCATAAAATGCCTCCCGCAACAGCATGGTCAATCAATTTTTTTAATGGATGTTCCTGATGTACAGCCAGCTTCAGTAATTACATTTAAAGTGGTTTAATTCAGAGCTGTGGCAAGACCCAGTGAAGAATCCTGATTTTATCAGAATTTAAAAGCCTGTAGACTTGTAAAGAACTGTGTCTCCATTATCTGTCCTTGTTTGAGAAAAGCAGATTGCAGGATTAGCTGAACTGCTGCATAAACAAATTAAATTTGTGTAGACAATGACACAAATGTTGTTCATCATTAAGGTTTCTGGATTAATAATGACCAGAAAACAGGCCACCACAGTTTCACAATATGTTCTTCACACCGGTGCACGGAAATTTAATTGAATCTTTTCCATGAGAAAAGTTCTTCTTAATATTTATGTATTCCTAACTTTTTACAGAAAATTATTTTAATGAATACTTTCTATCAAGAACAATGATTAATTTATAAATAGTTAACATTTATAAACATGAGTCAATTGGATAGCCAAGAACATTTATTTTTACTGGAACTTCCAGTAACACAAAATATAAATTCTTCTGTGCATCAGAGGCACATTAACTAAAGGAGATTTATTCTTCTTTGAATGCATGTGTATGTATAATTCCCATTAGTGTTAATAGATGTCATGTGTGAGAGAAGACTAACCCATGAAGGGTTGGTATACTGGGATTAAATAGATGAACATTTCATATTTTCTAAACTTTAATTAATAGTCATCTTAGTCAAAAGAAATTACATAAGAGTTTGAATGATGATTATACCAATAACAGATATATTTAAGAACATTTTATCCCATTCTCTATTCTCCTGCCAAATGTGAATTGACTGCTGTGTGTCTGGGCTATTGTATATTGCCTGGTTGTTAAGCTATAGTTACATGCCAGCTTCAGCAAGACTGAGCACGTGTTTTAAACTCTCTTCGTGAGCAACTGTTCAGAACGAATCTTATTGACCAGGAGAGGTTCTGATTATATTATCAAAATAGCCAAAGTAACCAAGCTGATTGTTTGGGTTGCACATACTCCACTTTGAACTGCAAGCTTCTAGGCAAAGGCAATGTGTTTTCTGAGTAGTACCCTGCTGGTACTAACCACTATTACTGGAGAATGAAAAGCATTAGCTTTCTGAAAAATAAATGGATGAACTGTGTAATATGCATTGGAATTGTAAATAATAATACCAGCTATGGAAAAAGGCAATCATATGGATGGACATTGTGTTTGAAGGTTTCTTACACTGGGCATCTACTAGTACAAATGAATATGAACATCAGCAGTATGTCCCAGGGAAATTTGTCCAGAGCCCTTTAATACTGTGTCTACCCAAAGCCACTGAGTCATAAATAACATTATTCGTGCTGTAATAAAAGATCCAACTTGTTTTTTGGGCCTATGTATACAGCTGCAAACATCCAGATCACTTGGTACAAACAACGTCACACAGGTGATCTCATGGAACATCCTAGTAAGACTGCCTCATCTCTTTTACATTTTCCCACTCTGCTAATAAATCTGTAATAGAGCTTTCTTTTAAGGCATAATATGTATTTAAAATACCCTCTTGCCTAAGATGTCAACTGCTCCTGAATGGAAAAGAGCTGTTGAATTCCCACCTGCTGCCAGTGGTCTTGCACAGGTAGCTGAAAAATTGAACAGTAGTGATTCACCCAAATAAGACCCTAGGGTGATAGATGTAGAATTGGGAGGAATGAAAAGGTAATCTATTGGAATACCTTCCATTTTGTAGATGAGTAAAACGAAGCCTAGAGAGGTTAAATGATTTGGCTGAGGTCATGCAGGTGACAAGGAACATGACCTTTTAATTAATTATCCTTCTAGGTAATAAAATTTTTCTCTGTGTTTTGATAAGTTCATACTATATGGGGGCATGACCTATGTCTTTATAGTGCCTAGAACATAGATACATGTAAAAGGGAAAATGTTTTTGACGAGATTGATGAAGATTTCTTGCTCTGTCGTATTTTCTCCTTCTTTACACCACCTCCAGAGAACGCAGAGTAAACAAAACATACTTAGTATATGTTATTCACTGGTTGAGATGGAATGTCTTTCCACTGAGGTCCCTGCCTCAATTACAATACTATTAGTGATTTCCATAATAGTGGGTGGGAGACCCTGGCTTCTCCCATATGTCTCTCCATTTCCACTTGCATCTCTGTGTAACGGGTGAAAAATATTTAGCAGGCCTTTTTGGAAAAGTATCAAGTTTTATTTTTAGTAAAGTGTTTCCTATAAAAATGTTGTGAGAAAAAAATTTAATTTCACCTGAAAAAATGAGATCTAACAATGTTATTTCTGTATATCTAATTCCTTCCTCTAAACAAGAGCTGATTTTTATAGAATTTTATTTAGATTTCTTCTCTTAAAGAACAACTCTTGGGTTCCATTAAAACAAAGTGTGATAATGAAAAAGACACCCTTGAAAGCAAACCAACAAGTTGACTTCCTGAAGCCCATTTTGAATTTTATTACTGCTTCAACAGTGGTCCCTAAGGGCAAGCTGCAAAGGGGGCTTGAAAGCATAATGCTCTTCAGTGTTGAAGATGAAGCTGGCAAGCTACCAACAGTGGCTTGTAGGCTCCTAAACTATCATGAGAACAGCATCTGCCACATGTGTTTGCATCATTAAGTCTTTCATAACCTGCCAAACTGATCAAGCTAAATGTGTACAAGATGGCAGTATTAGCCAGGGGCAAAACAGGGATTTCAAAACTTGATCGATTCCTGAAAAGGAGACGGGGCCCACAGTAGGAATCCTACTGAAAGGTTTTCCATATCTATTGTGGCTGTCATCAGAAGGCATTTGGAACTGTAGGGTCTCCAGGAAGAAAACTAATAACTGACATCCCTGGGCTTTCAGGAGGGATGGTGGGGTGAAGGGAAGAGAATAATCATTTATGTAGAGCCTATTACCTGTCAGACACCATGTTAAGCACTTTATAGTTATTATCTCATTTGATCTACCGCAAGGTAGGTGCTGTTAATGTCCCCATTTTACAGATGCGACAACTGAGCAAACAGAAGTTAAGGGACTTCTCCAGGGTCACATAGCTAGTAAGTGCCTGAGCCTAGATTTGAAGGTAAGTCTTCCTGATTTCATTGATATGAGGAAGCTCCTTTGACTTAAGCAGACTGGCAGCTTCTTTGTAACTTAAGAGCCTCAGAGAGTTACTTAGAACCCTGAGAGATGAGTGACTTTCTCAAGATCCATATGTATTACATATAGGACTTAAACCAAGGTCTTTCTAGCTCCTATTCCAGTTTCATTCACTATGCCATGGTGTCTGTCATATGTATATTATGCAGTAGCAAAATTCAATCTGCAGCTATACATAGCACTAGCCAGGCATTTTCCACATTGACCATCGCAACCAATTATGGCTCAAAATAATCTTCAGTCTGGATATTGGATAGCCATTTATTCGCCTTGCCAACTATGAAGATTATGTCTCTGTCCCCAAAACTAAGGGTAGGTGATGGTTCCCTCCTGGTTTGTTTGTCCTAAACTCCATTAGGAGAAAGGCAGCTGGGGTAGTGAAACCACTAAACTTGAGGTCAAGAGAGATTTGGTTTCAGATCTCACCTCTGACATTTAACTTGCTGTTCAACCATGGAAACTCACTTGCTATCTCGGAGACTTAGTTTCCTCATCAGTACAGTAGGAACTACCTTATAGTGTTATCATGAGGGAATAATATATGCAAAAGAATTTTGTAAACTTTACAGAATCATATAAATGTCAGCTATTATTATTATTAAAAGGTAAAATCACCACAGTTTATTGTTTTATTACTCTTCAAATGTTTTCCCTGTACTTTTATTCCTCTTGAATATTCTCCTGAACTTCATTTTTGGCCAGTGGGGCCTAGGCAATATTGGTACTGCTTACTGAAGAACTGATATTTCTTCTGGACCTTAGCTAGGCATGTTGCCTGAGGACACAGGCCTCCTGCTATCTGGCCTGCTGTCCCTGGACCTCCAGTTCTGCTGTTCACAAGTTGCCCTTCATTTTAGATCTCTGCCTCTCACCCTCCTTTTGTTTCTTTGCATTGGTGCAAAATTGGCCTTCCTCACCATCTTCTGGCCAGCATAGAATGAGAATGTAACAAACTGTAACTCCAGTTAGAATGTAAACTCATTGTGGGGATGAATTATTTCATTTTTTAAAATTTGTGTCCTCAGTGCCTAATAAATACTTATTGACTGACTAATAGCCATTTCATGTCCATCAACACTGAGTCAGGAAAAGAAAGAAGTACCTGTATTGCCCCTGACTGCCACACCCAGACCCTCACCCAACCACTCTGAGGTTCTTTCTGATCACCTAGATCATTACATGCTAATTCTAGGATAGTAGAGATCATAAGAAAATTTTCTTTCTTCTTTCATTTTGCTGTTAATAGCAAAATCTTAATTTACTGATCCAGTAACCCAACTAACTAGAATCTTTGATAGTTCATTCTTGGAATGGACTTCCTCCTCATCTCTATTTATTAGAACCTCTAGCTTCCTTAAAGGTACAACTTAAATAGCAACACAGAAGGGCTTTCCTGATCTCCCAGCTGCTATGCTCCCCTCTGCCCCAAAATATGACACTGTATTTACTTTATATATATTTCAGATTTACTAGATTTACTTATGTGTGTGTGCATATGCTGTTTCTCCAGTAGAGTTTAATTTTCTTGAGGGAAGAGATTGTCTAATTTTTTTGGTCAGTGTATATTCAGCCTTTGCATAGTGTATATTAAGCATATAGTAAACCTTAGTAAATCTTGTTGATTTTTTAATGTTAACCTACATTTTCTAGTCATTTATTTTTAGAGAAAATGGCTAATGACATGAAAAAAGGCTGGTACCAGGCATTTAGTAAAGAAACATCTCTTTCATAGCATATCCTAAGAATCAGCACACCTTTGTCTCCATCTCCAACACCTTCTGTATTTATCTCTACTGTCCTGAATAGTGAGAATTAGTCTTCGTGCCAATGATCTTGAGAAATGAAGGATACACATCCATTAAAGAAAGAGTTAATTCTATTTACTCTGCTGTACCTAGGCAGGAAGGTAGACTAATGCTTTTAGAAGGGTTTTCAACAGAAAGGTGTGAAACAGAAATGGGTTTCTGATCAACACTGAGTTAACTATAAAATGAAATTAACCAGAACACTCTATTCCCTGAACATCATAGTTAATTGAAATTTTACTCAATCTTTTTCTAAGAATGCTATGAATGAGTATATCAGAAATATCTAGAGATACTGAAAAGGGAGGTCCTTTTTCTTTGTAGAAAATATTTAGCTTTTCAATGAACCACAAGTCTTTTTTAGATGACTAGTAGATGATTTCTACTTAGTAGCTAAATATGATTATGTTAAAAGCAAACCAACACCACTTACTCCACTACTTCTAAAGCATTAGTTCTCACAGTCTTAAAAAAGGACCATAATTTTAAAAAATACCTAATATCCCAAATACAATCAATAGACTTAAAACTCTTAGAAACTGAGATGGGAGCGGAGTGGTAGAGAGCTTAGGGCTGTGAAGAAGACAGATCTCCTTCCTTTCAAACATGTATTTCAGCTTTGGCAGAAGAAAGCACCCCAAGAACATTGAGCACTCAGAGTGAAACTATTTAGGATAAAATTTTAAAATCTCAGATAAAGTAAATTCTGTTGTAACTACGAACTAGATTCTGATCCAATTAGCCTTGATCAGATAATAGCAACTGAAACACCACTACTGGGAATGTGATAGACCTGTACCAAAACTGAGGTGATGCTCAGATCACCTCAGATTCAATGCTGAGGAAATGTTGAAATGTATTTTTCAACTTAAGAGACTTTGCATAGAAATACCATTACTATAGAACTGGCATTAAAAAAAGGGGAGAGAATGTTGTGAATATAGTACCAGTCATAACTGGCTCCACCCCTACAATGGATGGTTCTCATGCACCAACCAGTGAAAATGGTGAACAGGTTATTTGACAGACATCTATGTTTTAACTAGTTTGACTTGTCACAGAGTTAATTATTCCCTTCTACCCCTAAAAGAGCCATATGATATTTTTATGGATCTGACTCATTTTTAATGTTTGAACCAATTGTGTATATTAATACAACACATATGGTTACACTGCTATAATGGTTGGTTTGTCAGTATAAAACAATTTTTGTTGTCCAGTCATTTCAGTTGTGTTCAACTCTTTGTGACGCCATTTTGGGGTTTTCTTGACAAAGATACTGGAACCAGGTTTGCAATTTCCTTCTCCATCTAATTTTTTATTTCATTTTTAACAGATGAAGAACTAAAGCAAACAGAGTTAAATGACTTGCCCAGAAACTAGCCTAGGCCCTTGCCACATAGCTAGTAAGTATCTGAGGCCAGATTTGAATTCGTGAATCTGCCTTCCTGATTCTAAGCCCAGGGCTCTATCCACTGTGCCACCTAGTTGCCCATAACACAATACTTCCAATAAAAAAAATCAATATCCATTTTTGTTTTTGTTTTTTTCTTTTAGAGGAGCATCCAGTGAGTCAGCAATATTGTTTGGTTAATTTTTCCATTAATGAACCTGACTTTGTGAGTAACTAGAACTTCATTAGAGTCAAACCACTTGTATACACAAAAACAATATTATTTTGATTTAAAACACCAGTATTTTATTTCTAATTTAAATGAATCAGTCAATAAGGCATTGTTATTAATTCATTCAGTGCTTTGTACATCTAGTGATATTTCAACTTAATTATTGTATAGAGAGAACTTTCTATATAGTCTCTTATAGGGCAATATTTTTAGAGATGTGTATACTTTTTTAAACCATATAATGAAACTAGATTAATATTTAGCTTCAAGTATTTTCCTACTTATTCTGTCTATAAAGTTTCTCTATGTATGTGTAATTTATTAGGAGCTACATTAAATAAACTCATAAAATAAATCTATTACCACTGACAGTTGTCTAGTGATTTACATTGACCTGCTATATAAGTTCAGGACTAATAGTATGAAGCAAGATTAGCATTTAATTCCAGTAGAAAAGAAAAGCTCTTAGGGCTTTAGCATCCCTTCATGTGTTCTTCCTTTCTTATTCTGCTTCTCTCTTCATAAAAAGCACAACCATTTTCCTCTAATTAGGCTGCAAAAAGTACTGAGGAGCATTAGTCCCACTCAGCCACTCAGTCATGCTCACAGCTGTCCCCATTTCCTATCTATTTTCTGTAGTAAATATATATATATGTATCTATATATATCTCACGTAAGTATGAGGAATACCTTTTGTGTGACTGGAAAACTAATGCTTCAGGACCTGACAAACTCCAGAAGGCAAGATACTGTCTTATTATTATTTCTTTGGTTAAACAATTTCTCATATTTAAAAACTATTAACCATCTAATTTAGGCACACAGAGCATATGTGCTACATTGAATATAACCAGTTTTTATAAGCATTTTTTGTAAAGTTCCTTTCTAGTAGATAAAAATTTATATCTTTTTGCCAAAAGGTACAACTAAAAACCATCAGAGAGGTTCCTTCACTTCCCTAATGTCTCTATTTTATTTTTAGGTTTGATATGTTTAAGAATCAAGCATTAAAATGCAACTGAAATTGAATTCTCTTTCCAGTCTTATAAAATGACACTAATTACTTAATCTCTTTAAGTCTAAAGATACATATTATATATGTATACATTGGCTCTAAGTTGAAAAGGCTATAGGATTGAGTTCACAAAATTAGTTTAGTGTGATTATGATAGTTTGATGATTTCTTTTTTAGCACTTTGCCTGGGTTGTCACTAGCAGAATGTAAGATATGGAAACCAATATAATGGAAATTCATGAAGAAAATGTTCATATCCAATTCAAGTGCTCTTAGACTGCATTTTAAATACTGAATTAAGTAGCACTATCCATTTTTAATGAAAAAGGCATTTTCATAAATCCATTTTAAACTAGAACAGAATTTTTAGAGCTGATTAGAACCTTAAAGATCAATTGTTCCTTTTAAAGCAATTGATGAAACTGTGAGTTAAGTGATTTGCTTATGACAGTGTTAGACCTACAACCCACCTCCTGATTCCTAGTTCAGTGCTCTGTCCACTATGCTATCCTCATCCCCAAACCCAGTTATTTCAATGAACACACACACACACACACACATTCTGTCCCTCTGACTTCTTCCTGCTGGTTAGCACACCAGGGAAAAGACAATAAGATGCAGCCACAGAAGGGAAACTTCTTAAGAAACCCAGTGTAGTCATATTGCTTTTCACATACACTGGAGGCTCACCTGAGACTTTTGCTTTCTGAACAATTCAAATGGCCCATAGACAAAACCAGTAGCCAGCCTAATTAAGTCTACCAACACTAGTAACAGTTTTTCTTCCTTAAATATAACTGATCAATAGCACATTTGCTTCTCTGGTTTACTTTCTATCATATTCCCCATAGCATATGTTCTACACTTCCTTTTCTTGCCATAAGTCTGGTGTAGATACCAGATGTGTCAAACACTGCCTGCAGGCCAAATTGTGGCCACAACACTCCTGAGTGCACCAGATTAAAATGTAATTGGGGGGTATTTAGCAAAACAAACAAAAATGGAGTAGAACAAAGATACTGTTAGTATATGATTTTTAAGGCAATAGGCAACCTGTAGGCACCTGTGATTTAGTGTCTCCATTTCTATTTCAGTTGGACACTACTGATCTACATCATTCTCTTTTTCTCAGCAGAAGACCTCATTCCCATACTTTTCTGAGAAAATTAAAGACACTTGTCATAAGCTAACTCTTCTCCCTAATTCTACACCTTAAATCTCAATATCTCTTTCTCTATTTTCTCCTCTTTCCTTCAGTCTTCAGATAAACAGATGGGTCTTCTTTCCCAGGCCAACCATTCTGCTTGTACCCTTAATCTCATTTCCTCCTATCTTTTCTCCTTTATCAATTTCATTATTTACTGGTTCCTTTGCTACTGCCTACAAATACCCCTTGTACCTTACTCATTTCTTCTGTCCTTAAAAAAAAAAACAACCTGTCACTTTATCCTACCATTCCCTCAAGTTATCATCCTATATATCTTTTCTGTATCATAGATAAAATTCTAGAAAAAGCTTTCTATATTTGTTGCCTTGACTTCCTCACTTTCCATTCACTTTTTAACTCCTTGTAGTCTAGTGTTCCACTTCACCATTTAACTGAAACTACTCCCTCCTTGAGCACTAGTGATCTATTTATTCCCAAATCCAATAGCTTTTTCTCAGTTCTTATACTTTTTCACCACTCAGCAGTGTTTGATGCCATTGACTACCTCCTCCTCTTCCTAGATATTTGTTCCTCCTTAGGTTTTCATGCTTGTGTTTCTTTTGGTTCTTCTACCTATTTGGTCAATCCTTGGTTTCCTTTGCAAGATCATCATCCATGTCCCACCCCATGTGTTTGGATGTATCCATGGCTCTGTCTTGAATCCTTTTCTCTTCCTTTGCCATACTTCATCCTTTGATGATATTGTCAGCTTAATATGTGTTCAAATGTATCATATATTCTAATTACTGCCCTCTCAACAAATCTGCTTGTCAAGTCCATACTTCTCCTGAGCTCCTGTGTCACCAGTTTCCTGCTGAACAGTTCCACCTTGAATTCTCACCATCACCTCAAAGTTAACATATCAAAAGCCGAACTGTATATCTACTCTCAAATCATCCCTCCTCCTAACTTTCCTATTTATATTGAGACTACTACCATCTTTCCAATTACTCAGATTCAAAATGTCAGGATCCTTGACTCTTGACTCTTCCTCATTTACCATATCCAAGCAATAACCAAATTTTGTCAAATCTATACCCAAAACACCTCTCATATGCTTTTTTATGCTCGCATAGCCACCACCGTAGTTAGAGCTCTTCTCACTTTTTGCCTGGACTGTTGTAATATCTTCTTAATTCATTTCTCTCTCCCTTTGTGATCTCTTCCTTTGCCAATTCATACACCATAAGCTTCCAAATTGGTATTCCTAAGGCACAGGTCTGACCATGTCATTACTATGCTCAAGAAACATTAGTAACTCCCTATTATATTCAGGATAAAATTTTAAATTTTCTTGTCACTTAAAATCATTCACAACCTGGCTGCAAAACTATTTTTTTTCCTCACTGATTTCATAATATGTATTTCACACCTTCTAATGCTCCAGACAAACTGGTCTTCTTGCTGTCCCAATAGATATTTCATTTTCTGTCTCCTTGCCTTTGCACACAGACTGTTTCCCATTTTTGGAATGTTCTCCCTCCTTTTCTCCATCTTTACAATCCCTAGATCCCTTCAAGACTATTTTATAATTGTTTTGTATTTACTTATTTGTATAGTTATTATTTTCTCCCAATACAATGTAAACTTCTTAAGGACAAAGGCTGTTCATTTTCCCTTCTATTTCTAGTGCCTAGCACACAATGGGTGCTTTAAAAATGCTTCTGAATTTAGAGTTTTGAAAATCCTGTAGCACTGTAATAGCAAGACAATCTGCTGCTATCCAGTACCTTAGTGCTGAAACAGAGCGGTACTTATCCTGTAGCACAGCTACTGACCATGGTGCTGATTTTTTTCATACTAACACTTTCTGTCCAAACACATCAGCTAATTTGATTGGTTTGATTGATTTGACCCAGTAAGTCAGTTAAAAATCAATTTTAGAAATATTCCCAAACTCAAATTCCACTTTTAAAAATAATTTTTAAAAAATCTGTCTAGTAAGGGTTTCAGAATGGTTTGGCCATTTCCAATTTACCACTAGCCATAATTTTTTTTTAATGGAGATTCATGAAATGGACACTAAAAAGTGTTTTCTAAAAGATTTTCTAGGTTTTTTTATTATGAAAATACATTATTTGGGAAAATCTAGCTTTTATGTGAAATTGCGGTTGATATTGTCTCATAGTTGAAAACTGAAATTTCTTTATCTGCTCAATTTGAATCTGTCTTTCAGATTTTATATTTAAGTTGTGTATCAATTTAGTGATTATCTTGGCATATGATGTGAGGTGTTGGTCTAAACAGAATTTCTGCCAGACTACTATTCCATTTTCCCAGAAATTTTTGTCAAATTGAGTAGGAAGAAGATAGTGGATTCAATTGCATTTGGAAAATTAAACAGTACTTTCAATTTTTTTAACCTAATCTCAGGACAGAAATCCATCTTTTTAACACAAATATTCTCCAAATGATGTTACATGAGTACAATTGTGGAATATTTCAAGCTCTAAAGAATGAAAATCATGTATGGGTCAAATGTTCAAAAGGATCTGTGATCTTATCACTTAAGAAACTCCTTCCAATTATACAGACTGCAACCCATTCATACCTGCCTAACACATGTAACTCATTTCTTGCTTTACTTATTTCCACATACTGGCATTAGTCCCCCAGTCCACTTAATATGCTGCAGGACTTTCTCCTTACATCATAGGGATACTGGTGGAGCATTATGGCTATACATCTATCATCTCTTGCTTTTGCTACATGGTGAGCCCATATTTTCTTCCTATCATATAGATATTTGATGGCATTCTTTATACCTATTCTTGTCCAGACTTCCTTGATTTTTGTACATTTCAGCCTCCTTATACTTACTGTATGCCTTTCTATTGCCCTCTGTGGAGGCAGTGATATTCTAGATCTTGCTGCAATGTAGCAATACCAGTGAAGTGTTAGTATTGAAAAGACAGGCCTTTCCTTTCATGGGAAGCTTGTGGTTAGTAATAGAACTTTGTAGTTTCTCACAGGAAATCTAGCCTGTTCTCCTTTTCAACTCTGGATCCAGCTCTTTATCCATATCTACTGTCTGTCCCAGATATACATGCTATTAGACAAGTTTTATACTGTATCCATTAAGATGCATCTGAACAGTTGATATTCTTCATCCCCTTGGTATTTCCTTGTGAATACACAGGCCAAACTCTTATGAGTGATTATAGATCTCTTCTAAGAGAAGTTCTGCAGCTAAATGCAATCAGCACAATGTTATTCACAAACAGGAGTATCTAGAGGACCTCATTATTCACACAGAATATTTTCTCAATCTGAATTCTGTACTATATACCTTTCATCACAATGGAAAATATTTCGTTGTGCATACATCTCCTAATTTTATGGCACATGCAATGTTTATTACTAAGAGGTAACTGAACAGGGTTGTTTCTGTTATCACATCTGCCAAGGAATTCTCAATGATATTGATATACATTGGGAAATACCATGCTTTCAAAAGCTGAGAAGGTGGCTTGTTCTGTGAAGTCAAATGTTTTTTTTTCATGATAAACAAATCATAGGTAGAATGGGATCTTATATTTTTTATATCCTCCAATCAGCTATGACATGGTAAATTGTTGAATGTCATTTGTGAGAGCCTTCTTATTACCCACTGATAACCTCATCAAGGATGCTTCTAATTCATATATAGGTTACCAAAAGGAAGATTTTGTGTAGATTGGAGATAGGTCAGTAGTCTTTGTTGTTCTCTCAGTCATATTTTTTCAGTATTAACAAAGTCTGAAATTTTTTCCATATCTTTGGTATCTTTCTCTTCTTTAGACAAATTTTATATTGGTCCCTCAATGCCCTTCCAATTGTTTCACTTCCAGCATGTGTCTATTCCATGTATACTTGGTCCAACTAAGCTACTTTCCTCATTTTTGTTCTTATTTATAACATTTAAACTTCCTCTATCATCAAAGAATATGATTTTAGAGGCCAACTGAAGTGGTTCCATTATATCACAGTGGTTTTTTAATGGTTTGCAAATCTTTTCCATATTTTTTCTGCTTATAGTCCTCTTTCCATTTTTATATTTAAATACCCTTGGGATGACTTTGCTTAGTTTAATAGCTTGCCAGACTTTCTTTAATTTGGTTTTAACTTTGACTGCTTTTCTCTGCTTTATAAGATGATAATGGTAATAATTACCCATCATCTTTCTTCAAAAGATTTTACAGAAAAACTTAGGATGTAACCTGGTATTGCCTTTAGCAGGCATCACTCTCTACTTGGCAAGTAAAAGTAAGTCAGATGTTTGTTAACTTGTGCTTGCTTTTTGGTCTTTTCATTGTGGCAATTGTTTACATTGGTTGTTGTAGTTAGTGGCAATGTCATTTCTGTTCTCCATTTCTGATTTTTAATTTTTAGTAATGTGTGTAATTAATGTTGAATTAAATCTTTTGATTGTGCACTATACCTTTTTCTAATTGTTATTCTTTTTGTTTATTTTAAATTCTGATCTTAGATCTAAAGAGTTGATGGTCTGACTGTTCACACACAGCTGACTCAGGGAAAATTCCCACATCAATAATAAGTCTGGCCAAAAAAATTCACAACCAAGTGACCAGCTTACTGGTGATTTGCTTCTTTGTAATTGGCTTTTGGAAACAGATTCAGTCTGTTACCAGGGGCATTCTGAAAGCTTTCCCAACATGTTAAAGCCTATGACAGCTTTCATTCCACCAGCATAGTGAGAACCCAGAGTCACTTCCATATCATGAAATGTCAGAGTTTGACATTTTTTGAAGTCATTAAAGTTATTTCCAGGAAATATGTGATTGGAAAAGGATATGGGCCCATCAAATGTTGAGAGTGAAAAATAACACATAGTTAGCATGAGTCTTGTGTTGCCATCTATGCATTATTAAAAGACCTGTGGGGAATTCCTTCATTGAGTTAGGTAGAACAAATAAGGAGCATTTGTAGGAAAAAAAATAGAAAAGAATTGCACAGGATGAGAAACAGATGGGTTGAGATCTATAGCATTAGAAGGAATGCCTTTATCAAGGTATTAACAGGCACATTGAATATTTCATTCATTAGGAAGGCAACCAATTCACTCTAACTTAATTACTCTTTCAGTTCTGTCCATGATTGGCTATGTGGCTATATGTCATTGCACAGTTTGGGTCTTAGTTTTTAATCATATTAATTAAGGACGGACTTTTGACTTATGACTCAATCATTCTCCTGAACTGATCTCTTCAAGATCATGAATGACCTTTTAGTTGACTAATTTAATCACATATTAAAGTTCTTCTCCTTCTTGACCTTTATGCTCTATGACACTCCAGATCACTCATCTTTCTGGATATTCTCTCTTTTCTTGAGTTTTTTGACATTGATTTCTCTTAGTTCTTCTCTTACATAATTCCCCTTTTACTTCTCTGACTACTTTTTCTGAGTCTCTTTCTTTGGTTCATTATATTCGTCTTGCTTCTGAAGTGTGGGATTCTCCAACTGTCTTTAGCCTTCTCTTCTTTTTCCCTTGGTGACCTCATTCAGTTTCATGGTTAAAATTATCACCTATGTACAAATGATTCCCAAATTTATATATCAAGTTCCAGTTTCTCCTCTGCAGTTATCTTACATAAAAACAAAAACAAAAACAAAAACAAACAAAAAAAACCATTTTTTCCTGGGGGTAGCTAGGTGATGCAATAGAGCACTGGCCCTGGAGTCAGGAGGACCCGAGTTCAAATCCAGCAGCAGACACATAAAACTTACTAGCTGTGTGACTCTGGACAAGTCACTTAACCCCAATTGCCTTGCCAAAACACACACACACACACACCCCAAAACATGTTTCTACTGGATATCTTCATCTTTATGTTACATCAACAACTAATACTCATTACGTTCAAAATTTAACTCATCTTCTCTGTGAGTTTCCACTTTAAAAGAAGGGGACTGAAATAGATAATCTTTAAAACTTCAACCCTCAGGGATAGGATCCTATGAGGCTACCTTTCCAGATTGATTTCTTGCTGTTTCTCTTCAAATACTTTATATTCTAGTGAAATTGGACTATTAGCCATTTCTAATCTCATCCTGAACGGTCCCATTTCTGTGGATTCACAAAAGCCATAGAATATATACCTGCAATGGGCTCCATCTTCATCTCTACCTGTTGAAATTTTTTTCCCTTCAAGGCCTAATTCAGACACCATAATTACCTACATGAAACCTTCCATGATGCCTCCTACCTGAAGGTATACCTCATTCCCTTCTCAAATTTTCTTTGATTAGGATCTCTCCTTTGCCATTATCACATTATAATTATATTATATTTATTTGTGAACATTTCATCTTCCTATTCCTCTCCTATGCAAATATACTGGGAGATATAAATCCTTACAGACAGGAACTAGGTTGTTTTTATCTTTTGTTGGATGGCACAGTGGTTAGAACACTGGATTTCCAGTCGAGAAGACCTTAGTTCAAATCCGGACTTACATATTCACTAGCTGTGTGCTCCTCAGCAAGTCCCTTAACCTCTGGCTCTCTGAGTTTCCTCAGCTATAAAATGGAGATAATAAAAGCACTTACCTCCCAAGGTCGTTGTGAGGATCACATGAATTATTTGTAAAGCACTTAGGACAATGCCTGACACATAATTGTTGTTTAATAAATTCTTATTTCCTGTTCCCTTTCCCTTTATATCTCTGGTATCTATAATAGAGTCTTGCATATATTAGATGCTTAACAAATATTTGTTAATTCAATTGTGTACTACTATTCAAACCAAGAAGGCAAAATCACAAGGACTTATTTGCTACAAAAGTTTTTTTCACTTTAAAAAACAAGATTAAGCCCTTGATTCCTTTATAATGAGTTGCCCAAGTATATTTAAAACATTGTTTTATTTACAAAATGTTATGTGTACTTTTTCAGCAAACATAAGTGTTTCATGGGAAGGTGTACATATGGTTTATTATGGAAATCAGTTATTGATGCATACCAGTACTATTGGATTACTGCTATTTTTGAATATGTCAAAAGACATGCCTACAAAAAAAGTAAAAAAAATTAAGGTGGAAAAATATATTAACATGATCTGTTCCAACCCCTTTCAGAGTACAGGAATGCTCAGATTCCTTAAAAATAATCCTTTCCATGGGTGGTGTAATCTATTCTTTAAAATCTCGAGGAAATTTCAAATTTCCCAGGTTATATAAGTATACTCCTCAACAGATTAGACTGTCAAAACATGTGTCCTTATGTTTAGCCTAAAATGTCATTTTTTTCCCTCTATGAACCATTTAATTTTCATTCTTCCTGAGTGTTCAACATGGCTCAGATATTTTGGGTGTAATCCTTTTTGGAGATGAAAGTAGACTAGCTGGTCCACTGAGGTCTATTTTGCTGTTATTATTCTATAACTTGAGGATCATTGGTTCCTTAAGCTTTCTCATCTGTAGGCTGAAGAAGTTTTAACAGCTGGGGTCATTATCAAATGGTCTTATTATCCAATATACTTCCTTTCTTAACTCTAAAGAAGGCTCTAGATAACTTAGAACCACTACTTGAGTTGAGTTCTCACCTTAATATGTAGGATAGCTATTTATTTGCTTCTATTTGAGACTGTCTCAGAGGAGCAGTGTTGTGCCAAGGTATAGATATCAGTACTTTATAGCTGAGTAATCACGTCATCAAATTTTGCTGGATGTTATTGAAAACAAAGTCACTTTAACAATCTGAAGCATGAAAACCACTCACCCCTAATTCAATAAATAAGCTACTTAAGTATTATAATAAGTCACAAGTAAGAATAGATTTTGTATCATATCATCAAATTTGAGTTTCATTAATGCAAAATGAATGTCTTATATGAAGCACTTTCATATCATATTAATGATATGATAGCAAACAGTATTCACTGGTTGCTTAGTAACATGAGGACCCTCTAATTATCTCTTCTGCACTTCACAGGACATAGAAGGAAGATGCCAGTGCTCTAAGGGTATTTTCTATATCTTGGCAACTCTCTCTGTTAGAAAACAAAAATGGGGGCTGGGTAGTCATAGAATTAATGATAGCATCTTCCACAGTGAAATATACTTCTGTATTTGTTCCAAACTTAGTATGTAAGAAAGATTTTTTTTAAATGAACTTAAATATTCTAAGCAATGATCTGTATTTTCTCTTCCTGCTTGGGTGAGCAAATGGTCCTACTCTGAATCAAGAAGGGGATATCATATATATCATAGTTGAATCTTAAAGAGCTGGGGAAAATGCATTGATGTTAGAGCTTTGCATGTACTCGTCCATTTTTAATAGATTAGTGTTACATGTAAATTTCAGTGTTTGAGGTCCCAAATAGAGTCTCACTGAATGATATACCATCCTGGATGAAAACTGTTTGGACTCTGTATTATAGAGTGGATATAGAATTGGATTAAACATCTGAAAATCTAGGTTTTTATCTTAATTTCACTTAACTTCTCTGTAACTTGGTTTTTCCACCCACAAAAAGAATTAAATGAACAATTTTATCTTCCTCCATTGCCATAATAGATCACTTTGATGATAATAGATCAAATGAAAGAATATATTTTTAATTACTTTAAGCTGTTAGGAAAAAAGATTACATAAACACAACTAGTGATATTGCTAAGTTTAATTAAACAAATATGGATTGTGAATCTAATATATTCAGTGCTATTCTGAATTCTGTAGATAATAGTAAAAAGTATAAGGAGTCCAAAGTTCATTAGAAAAATAAGATTAATACTTAAAAGATAGATAGAGGAAATTAGATCATAGGATTTAGGACTCAAAGGGACATTAGAAATCATTAAGTAATTCTGATTTTATAGGAGAGGAATCTGAGATTTGGAGAGGTTAAGTGGGTTTTCTATGGTCACAAAGCTAGATGGGAGAGAGACTGTTGTGGGCTGGAATCTAGTGTGCTTTTTCACTACAACATTTTGCATTCTAAGGGGTGAGCATCATGGTGGGTACACATAGGATTTTGGACTGATACTTTTTTTGGTCAGAAGCATTGGGGAGGAGGAGGAGCTAAAATGGCCAAGTAAAGGCAGAGACTCATCTGAGTTCTCCCAAATTCCCCTCTAAATAACTTTAAAATAATGCCTCAAAATGAATTTTGGAGCAGCAGAACCAATAAAAGGTTAGGGTGAAACAATTTTCCAGCCCAAGACAACTGAGGAGTTTGGCAAGAAAGGTCTGTCCCACTTGGGGTGAAAGTGGAGTACAGTGCTGTGCAGGATGCCCCTCTTCTTGCCCCAGCAAGCCAGCAGCAGGCCTTGGGAGTGTGTGGGAGTGTGTGGCAACTTCCAGAGCTCTCAGCCCAGAGACAGTAAAGGGGTCAGATAACTGGTCAGCAGATTACAGGGGACACTGTGCTGTCACTGGGTGCAGAATTCTGTTGCATTGCCCATACAAGGTCCTGCGCCACAGTCCCAGGGTGAGGAGGAGCACTAGTGTACCAATGCTTGTGGCCACAGCGGAGTAGGGACCCTGTTTATAGTTTCAGGGCAGAAAAGAGTGCTTGTAGTCATTCACAGATCAGAGCACAGGCAAGGAGAGCCATGACCATATCTCTCCTTAGATCATACCACCTTGGAAAAACAGAAAACTTACAGACTCCCAGAACTGGCTCTGAAATCATTAGAATGAAAAACCTGAAACTTGGGACAGCATCCCCTCCTCTACAGAGGCAGAGCCCAATTTTAACATAATGTTAAAAGTCAAGGAATAGGCTGGAAAATGAACAAACAACAAAAAGAGAAGACAAGGAAATCAAATCAGCTACAGGCAAAGCCTCAAAGAAAAAATATTAATTGGTCACAACTTCCCTTCCCCTCCCACCAAATTCATGGAAGGTCTCAAAAAGAATTTTAAAAATTAAATGAGGTAGAGAAAAAACTGGGAAAATAAATGAGAGTAATGAAAGAAAATAATGAAAAGAGTGGCAACAACTTGGTAAATGAGGCATAAAAATCCACTGAAGAGAACTCCTTAAAAAGCAGATTGGCCAAATGGAAAAGGACGTACAAAATTCATTGAAGAAAATAATTTCTTAAAAAAATTAGAATTGGGCAAATGGAAGCTAATGACTCTATGAGACATCAAAAAACAATGAAACAAAATCAAAAGAATGAAAAAATAAAAAATTGTGAAACATCTCATTGGAAAAACTGACTGGGAAAATAGATTGAGGAGAGATAATTTAAGAATTATTGGACTAACCGAAAGCTATGATAGAAAAAGCATAGAAATAACATTTTGAGAAATTATCAAGGAAAACTGTCCTGATATCTTAGAACCAAAGGATAAAATAGGAATGGAAAAATCTACCAATCATCTCCTGAAAGAGATCCTAAAATGAAAACTTCCAGGAATATTATAATGAAATCCCAGTGCTCCAAGGTCAAGGAGAAAATATTGCAACCAGACAGAAAGAAACAATAAAGATATCATGGAGGTATAGTCAAGATAACACAAGAATTAGCAGTTTCTACATTAAAGGATTGGAGTATTTGGAATATGATATTTCCAAGGGCAAAGGAGCTAGAATTATAACCAACAATCAAACCACAAAAACTGAGTATAATCCTTCAGAGGGAAAAATGGATATTTAATGAAATAGAGGATTTTCAAACATTCCTGATAAAAAGACCAGAACTGAATAGAAAATTTGACTTTCAAATGCAAAACTTAAGCATAGCATAATAGGAAAGAGAAATCCTAAGGGACGCACAAAGGTTAAACTGTTTACATTCCTAAATGGGAAGATGGTACTTGTAACTTCTAAAAACTTTATTATTAGGTCAGTTAAAAGGAGTCTACATATACAGAAGGCATGAGTACAAGTTGACTATGATGGAATGATATCTTAAAAAATAAAATTAAGGGGTGAGAAAGATGGATGCACTGGGATAAGGAGGAAGGGAGAGGTAGAATGGGATAGATTATTTCACATGAAAGAGGTACAAAAGGAAGAGCTTTGTGGTGGTGGTGGTGGAAAGCAATGCTTGAGCTCTCATCAAGAGTTGGCTCAAAGAGGAAATAGCACACACTCATTTGGGTATAACAATCTATCTTGCCCTACAGGGAATGAGGAGGGGTGGGGGATAAGGGGGGAGCTGATAGAAGGGAGTGTGGTTTGGGGGAGGTGGTGGATAAAAGCAAAACACTTTTGAGGGAGGACAGGGTGAAAGGAGAGAGACTGATAAACAGGGGGAAATAGGAGAGAGGGAAATACAAAATTAGTAATCATAACTGTGAATGGAATGAATTTATCCATAAAACAGAAGTGGATAGTGGGATGATTTAAAATCCAGAATCAAACAATATGTTGTTTACAAGAAACATAGTTGAAACAGAGAGACACACAGTAGAAGTAAGAGGCTAGAGCAGAATCTATTGTGCTTCAGTTGAAATTAAAAAAGTAGGGGTAGCAATCATGATCTCAGACAAAGCAAATGCAAAAATAGATCTAATTGGGACAGCTAGGTGGTGCAGTGGATAGAGCACTGGCCCTGGAGTCAGGAGGACCTGAGTTCAAGTCTGACCTTACTAGCTGTGTGACCCTGGGCAAGTCACCCAACACTGATTGCCTCACCAAAAACAAAAACAAAATAATAGATCTAATGAAGAGAGATAAGCAGGGAAACTACATTTTGCTAAAAGGTACAATAGACAATGAAGTAATATTAATACTAAACAAAAATTCACTAAATGGTATAGCATCTAGATTCCTAAAGGAAAAGTTAAATGAGTTTTAGGAGGAAATAGATAATAAAACTATACTAGTGGGGACCTCAACTCTCCCCTCTCAGAACTAAATACATCTAACCAAAAAATAAATAAGAAAGAAGTTAAGGAGATGAAAATATTTGGAGAAAATTTAGATATGATAGACCTTTGGAGAAAATTGAATGGAATAGAAGGAAATATACCTTTTTCTCAGTGGTACATGGCACCTACAAAAAATGACCATATATTAAGGCATAAAAACCTCACATCCAAATGCAGAAAAGTGGAAATATTAAATTCATCATTTTCTGATCATAATACAATAAAATTACATTGAACAAAGGAGCAAGGAAACATAGATTAAAAGTTAATTGGAAACTAAATAATCAAATCCCAAAGAATAAGTGGGTCAAAGAACAAATCATAGAAACAATCAATAATTTCATTAAAGAGAATGACAAGACAACATACCAAAATTGATGGGATGCAGCCAAAGGAGTACTTAGGTGAAATTTAATATCTCTAAATGCTTGCATCAATAAAATAGAGAAAGAGCAGATAAATGACTTGGGTGTGAAACAAAAAAGAAAACTAGGAAAACAACAAATTAAAAATCCCCAAATTGAGCACCAAATTGGAAATCTTGAAAACCAGAGGTAGGATTAATAAAACTGAAAGTAAGAAAACTGTTGAGCTAATAAGTAAAACTAGGAGCTAGTTTTATGAAAAAAAAGTTAAATCATTGGTTAATTAGATTTTAAAAAAGAAAGAAGAAAACCAAAGTGCCCATATCAAAAATGAAAAGGATGAATTCACCACCAATGAAAAGAAAATGAAAGCAATTATTAAGAGCTATTTTGCCCAATTATATACCAACAAATCTAACAATCTAAGTGAAATGAATGAATAGTTACAAAAATGTAAATTGCCTAGATTAGCAGAAGAAGAAGTAAAATACTTAAATAACCCTGTCTTAGAAAAAGAAAGTCAACAAGCTATCAATGAACTCTCTAACAAAAAAATCCCCATGACCAGATGGAGTCACAAATGAATTCTACCAAATATTTAAAGAAAAATTAATCTAATACTATATAAACTATTTGGGAAAATGGGCAAAGAAGGAGTCCTATCAGATTCCTTTTATAACACAAATATGGTGCTAATACATAATCCAGAATGAGTGAAAACAGAGAAAGAAAACTATAGACCAATTTCATTAATGAGTATTGCTGTAAATATTTTAAATATGATACTAGCAAGAGATTACAGCAATGTATCACAAAAATCACACACTATAACCAGGTGGGATTTATACCAGGAATGCAGGGCTGGTTCATTATCAGGAAAACTATCAGCATAATTGGCCATGTCAATAACAAAATGAACAAAAAAAGTCATATGATCATAGATGCAGAAATTTTTTTTGATAGAATAAGATACTCAATCTTATTGAAACACTAGAAAGGATAGGAATAAATAGAGCTTTCCTTTAAATGATAAGTAGTATCTAGCTAAAACCATCTGCAAGCATTATATGTAATGGGGATAAGCTAGAAGCCTTCCCAAAAAGACCAGTGTAAAGCTATTTATCATCATTATTATAAATATTGCACTAGACATGCTAGCTATAGTAATAAGAGAATAAAAAGAAATTGAAGGAATTAGAATAGGCAATGAGGGGAAAGACTATCAGTCTTTGCAGATAATATGTAGAAGCTAGTTGAAATAATTAACAACTTTAACAAAGTTGCTGGATATAAAATAAAACCACATAAATCATCAGCATTTCCATGTTATCACTGATAAAGTCTAACAGCAATGTATAGAGAAATTCCATTTAAAATAACTATAGACAATATAAAATACTTGAGAGTCTATCTGCCAAGACAAACTCAAGAACAATATGAACACACAAAACATTTTTTCACACAAATAAAGTCAGATCTAAACAATTAGAGAAATATTAATTGCTCATGGGTAGCCTAAGCCAATATGATAAAATGACAATTCTACCTAACTCAATTAATTTATTTAGTGCCCTACCAATCAAACCACCAAAAAATATTTTATAGAGCTAGAAAAATAATAATAAATTCGTCTGGAAGAATGAACAGTCAAGAATATCAAGGGAAACGATGAAAAAAAAAATGTGAAGGAAAGTGGCCTAATAGTACCAGATCACAAATGTGTTACAAAGAAGTAATCATCAAAACAATGTGGTATTGGCCATTCTTGGCCAATAGAGTGGTGGATCAGTGGAAGAGATTAGCTACACAATACACAGTAGTAAATGACCATAATAATCTAGTGCTTGATAAAGCCAAAGATCCAAGCTTTGAGGGCAAGAAATCACTCATTGACAAAAATTTCTGGGAAAACTGGAGAGCAGTTTAAAGAAACTAGATATAGACCAGCATCTCACACCATATACCAAGATAAGGCCAAAATGTCTATATGATTTAGACATAAAAGGTGATACCATCAGCAAATTAAGGAAGCATGGTATAGTTTACCTATCAGATCTATGGATAAGGGAAGAATTTATGACCAAGCAAGAGATAAAGAACATCATGGTATGTAAAATGGATAATTTTGATTACATTAAATTAAAATGGTTTTGCACAAACAAAACCAGTGCATCCAAGATTAGAAGGAAAGCAGAAAACTGGGGAAATTTTTTACAATAAAGGTGTCTCTCTCAAATATATGGGAAACTGAGTCAAATTTATAAGAATATAACTAATTTCCTAATGGATAAATGGTCAAAAGATAGGACCAGGCAGTTTTCAGAAGAAGAAATCAAAGCTATCTATAGCCATATATAGAAGTATGGGAAAATTTTTCCTTCTTCAGAAAAGTGTGATATTCTAATTGATTTTTTCCCAAGTTCCATCTAACTGTTACTTTTGGGTGGGTCTCTCACATTGCTTTCACATGACCACATGTTCTCATCTATAAAGTCATTTTCAGTTTGTCTTGAAGTGAATTGAATGTCTGTTACCTGGACTACCAATATTACTTATTAAAAACCATTTTCCTAGACCAATATCTTATACCATATATCACAATAAGTTCAAAATGGATATCTGAGTATTAAAAGTCACACCACAAAATAATTAGAAGAAACAAATCAGGTAGCTTTCACAGCTATGGACAGGATAATTTTCAATCAAACAAGGAATAGAGACCATTACAAAATTTTTTTTTAAATCAGTGACAAGAAAATTGAAGTTTTTGCACAAACAAAATTAAAGCAAAGAGAATAAAAAATAAGGCAATTGATTGGGAAAAATCTTTGCATCAAATATCTCTGCTAGGGAACCAACTGAAATATATAAGGCCAAAATCCATTACTCAGTGAATAAGTGGTCAAAGGATATAAAGAATGAATTCTCAAAAAAAAAGAATTATAAACTAATAACCAGTCATATGAAAGCAATTAAAGAAAAAAAAACTGCTTCAAATCAGTGATAATAGGAATGATGCAAATCAAAGCAAGTCTGAAGTTTTGCCTCACACCTTTGCCAAAGATGAAAAAATATGAGTTTAATATTGGATAATAGGTTCAATATTGGAGGGGTTTTGGCAAGCTTGGCACTTTAGTGGAGCACCGAATTAGTCTAGCCATTGTGGAAAGCAACTTAGAATTATGCCAAGAAAGTGACTAAAAGCCATACCATTTGATTTGGAGATCTCACTGATAGGCAAATTACCCAAAGAGGTTAATGATAAAAAGAAAGATCCCATATATACCCACATACTTATAGCAGGACCTGTAGTATCAAGGAGCTAGAAACAAAGTAGATAGTCACTGACTGAGGAATGGCTAAACCAAATGGGATGCAATACTAATGAGCTATGAGAAATGATGAATAAAAAGAACCACAAGAAGACTTAAATAAATGCATTCAGAGTGAAGTGAGAAGAGCCAGGAACACAATGTATACAATGACTACGACAACGTAAATGCAAAAAACCCCAAAATAATATCAACAAATATCTTGTGATCATAATGACAACATTGGCCCTGGTGAAGAGAGGAGAACATATATCTACCTCCCTTTTTTACAGAGGTATGGATGGCAATGGGCATGGAACATTGCATATACTGTCACACTCAGCTGATGTCCTCGGTTTTTTAAATTGCAATTAGTCTGTCTGTTTTTTTTCTTTATTATAAGGGGTGGCTCCTTGGGTAGAGCAGAGAGGAGAAAGATACATTCACAAGTGAATGGAATGGAATAGAATGTTAAGATAAGGCATATTGACTTTTTTTTTAAAGTCAGCTATCTTCCAAAGAGGCCTGGGAAATTTTTCACTGTGACCATCTGCAATTGGGTGTCCAGTAAGCTAATATACATCCAGAAGCTTATTTTTCAAATGTGCAAATATTAGTGCCTTTGATTAAGTCTGACTGATTGCACCTTTTGAAATGCAGGTGACCCTGGTTTCTCTAAGCCTATGCCAGTGGAGCTCAAGCTGACAGGTCCAAACCAGAGAAGCTTCTAGTATATACTTGGCAAAGAAGTGTATATCTGTCACTCAAGGACCAGACAAGCCTCATCTGGAAATGTGGCCAAGGAGGACAAAATCTTCAGCCAGGGAAACTCTAAAAGACAATCTCTCCTTGTGATCGGTGTCAGTGGGGACACTGTACCAACTGATGAAAGCTGCATCTTGCTTTACTAAAGTCTTGAACCCAATGGTTGTGATTCTAAATACCATAGACATAATTGTGGAGGTTCAGATAATTTGGCCATACTTTAAGATACTGTAATGCTAATAGAAAGTGAAGACAGACTGTGGGGAAAGAATACAGAATTTTGAGGCAAAAGACTTGGGTTGAAATCCACACTCTGTACTAATTTACTACTAGTATGACCTTGGACAAGTCACTTAACTTCTCTGGGCCTCAGTTTCTACATCTGTAAAATGAAAGCATTGGCTTAGGTTATCTGTTAGGTATCTCACAACTCTACATCCTATGGCCCTACACAACCTCATGAATCATAAAATTTTATCAGAATTGTGAAGTCAAAAGTTACATAAGCTTAAACAGAAGTTCTGTGAAGTGTATATGTGTGTTAAATGAGTTTATATACCTTTTCATGTGTTGTTTTGGAACTTGCAATATCATTGACTAAGAAGAATATCAAGTAGACTGTTTTACATTTTATCTAAGCAAAGTTAGAGATGACTGAGTTCAACAAAATAGCCTTTAATATTAAAAACCCTATTAAAAGAACAATATATGCTCAGCTGCTTCTAATGTCTTCATGCTTAGATGCTTCATGCTAACATGGAGAAATAGTACAGTGAGAAACTTGTTAAATTATTCAAGGCCTAGGTGAGATCTCCTATTCAATAGATAATTGGAAAATCAGGGGGTGACCATAATAGTTAATGAATCTGACCATCAAACTTTGACTCCCTCATCTAGGTATTTACATTTGGGGATCCATAGAACTGTCCTTCAGATAAACTCATCATTGGTATACATACTTCATGTAGGAATGAAGAGAATTCTTTTGGGAAGCTAAAAGTTACCTGAAGTTCAGGGCATACAGTTGCAGAATGCCCATTTCAGCTTCAAGGAGGAATTCTAATTTGGCTCAATTATCACATGTAGAAAACCTACAGCATGTAACTGCTGGTTGTCAGATAGGGTTGCTAATGCCTAGAAACTAATCATGTTAGCAACAGAGGAACTAAGGCTTCTCATCAACATCCTATCAAATTTACAGCATGGTGCACATTTTCTTACTTGTCTTGAATTTGCTCTTAATGATTGAAGTATGGATTATTAATGCTGTAACTCTTTGGGATCTCGGTGTGACAACTCTGAGCTCAATTTTGTCTTGAAAGCCCATGACACAAATTTCAGGTGTGTCCAGCAGTGCTGAGGCAACTGGTTGAGAAGGCATTCTGTGACTCAAAAATTATGCTCTACTCTTATCACAGAAGGGTTCTAACTATGGTAACTTAGGTGGCATTTGGGTCTGTATCTCCTAATCCATAAAACATTACCAGGTCTGTTGAATAATAAAGGGTCATAAAGTTTCTTTTAAAAAGCAAAGAAATGCAGTGGGGGCTGCTTCATATTACCCCCTGATGAGTGTGGGCAGCTACTCTCACTTATAAAAATCAAACTAAATCCAAGTATCCTTTCCCGTATGAGCATCAATAATAACCAGACTGGTGGTACTTCAAGTCCCATATAGTAGAAGGCCCACATGTCAGATGACACAGAAAGACAAAAACATCGGGCACTAAAGGTTATTGGAAAGAGTGACACGGTCTTTGTTTATAATGCCTAGAGATACAAGGGAACTTAGAGGCCATCAGGTCCACTTCCCTTATAGATGAGGAAACTGAGGTCTAGAGAGGTTAAATGACTTGCCTAGGGCCACAAAACTAGTAAGTATCTAAACTTGAACTCAAGGTCTTCCAGACTCTAGGCCCTGTGTTCCATCCACTGTGTCACCTAGCTACCTAAGTCAGTATGGGGGGGAGGGATCCTGCTTTTGCTTCCAGTTCCTGAGGGCAACACTGGGTTTACTTAGTAGGAAAAACAACAACAACATCCTGGGAGTATGGAGGGCCTCCCAAAATCAGCAGCAGAAAATATAGTGATTTTCCCTCCCCTTCCCAAAACACCCTCATTGCTCTCCTTCTTTATCTCTTTTCTTTCTTATTTTCCTTTTTTCTCTGTTTCTCTTTTCCCCTCTCCTCTCCTTTCCTCCCCTCCTCTCCCCCAACAGTGACTGACCATTTTTTCATTGTGGTGCTTCCTGTTTATAGTACTCCAACACCTAAATCTGCCACTATGGCATGCACAGGGGCATGCTGGGAGAATGCTTGAATGACTCTTCATTATTTATATAGGAAGGGATAATTGCACCCTCTGAACTTTCTCTTCAGGTCTATAAATTGTGCTATCACAGATTTGACAGAGGACATCTAGTCTTCAGGACTATACTTAAACTGCTCTGAATCAACCAGCTGTTTATAACTTTGGTTATTGAATAAAGAATAAGAAAAGAATAAAAGCAAAAAAAAAAAAAGATTGCTCTTAGTTTAAACGTTTTAAAAGTTTGGTTCCCCAGGCAACGGGTCGAACTATTTCCTATGGCAGCAATCAGTTGATTCCAGAACCAGAGCTGGAATGGGACCTGAGAGGTCAGTTAGTCTAGTCTACACACAGAAAAGAATCTGTTACAATATCCCCAAACAAATGGTGATTTAGTTTGTCATTCAGAGGACAATGGATTCTGAACTGGAAGGAACTTTGGAGAGCATCCAACCTCTTCATTTTACAGATGCTTATTGACCAACTGACTCAAAATTCTTTCAACTCCACTGCTGTTTAGGGGAGGTACCACACTTGAAGAACTCTAGAGGAGAGCAATCCATTACTTCATTCTGCTTTTGGAAAGCTCTACTTCCTACTTAGTTACTCAACTGGATCTGTGTTCTAATCAAATTGGAAGTTCCCCCCCATTAATGCAGATTGCAACCTATCTATGCTAGCCCATTTTATGTGACACTCTTGTCCATGTCCTCTCATAAGTTCACCACAGAGGTCCACTCAATGTTCCAGAGGTCTTTCTTGATCACTGCTGAAATCCAAAGCATACCAGTGGAGCCCTCTGCCATCCCTCACCCTCCCCATGTGACCAACCAATCTTATCTTCCTATCACATATTTCCTTGATGACTCTTCTACTCTTGGAAGAAGAGATGACTCTTCTTCCAAGTTCCTCATTGGCTATATGTTGCATTGTAATCACAGCCACTATCGACCTTTCTATTGCCCTCTGTATGATATGAGTTTTTAATTCTTTAGAGGGTAATGTAATCCATGCTGACATACAAAGACACTGTTAGTATGGTTTTATTCAAAAGATAAGTCGTTGCTTTAATGGGAAGCTTGGGTCAAAAAAAGCTTTGCAATTCATTGAAGACAACCCAGTCCCTCCCCCCTCCTCTTATTCAACTCTGGATCTCACTCATTTTTCAACTAAACTATCTATCCTAGATATAAAGACTGGCAAACAAGCTCTATAGGTTGCCTATACAAATGCATTCTGTACCCAGGCAAGAGATTTCCTTCATCCACTTGTTCTTTCCTAAATGGATAGAGGCCAAACGCCCGTGAGTGATTACAGATTTCTTCGAAGAGGCTTGTTCCAGGTGTTGATCTAGTGACATCAGTAGAATGTCCTCCACAAACAGGAGCAACTGGGGGACCTCAGTGTTCACAGGGAATCTTTTTTCAACTTAGACTGTGCTAGATATCCTCTACCACTCTGGTGAACACCTTTGGCAAACATAGAGCTCCCTCTCTTGTGTCTCACTGGATACCTATGATCAGAGCCTTGTGGAGGAGGGTTATTCTTGTTGTTATATATTTTGAGGACTCTTGAATTATTTTAAAGTATGGACACCTACTTGAAAAAGAACACACAAGGCAGTATGTTATAATAACAAATAAAAATCTGGTCCTATTCAAATGATGTGACATGATAGCAAGGAAGGAAGGAAGGAAGAAGAAGGTAGTGTGATCTTAGATTGCACTAAAAAGGCATAGTGTCCAAGACAAAGGATATGATAATCCAGCTAAACTCTGCAACTTTGAAGACTACATCTGTAGTATTGGCAAGCAGAGAAGGCCTTTGTGGAGTGTTTTAAACAATAATGGGAAGGTAGCTGTAACTAGCAATTTTCCACTTAGGGCAAAAATAGTTATGGAATGAGTGCGGCAACAATGACAAACTGATGAGGGGCGGCGGCAGTGGCATGGAAAGTACTTCAACCAGTCATTATGCTGGGAGAGAGGGTAATGAAGCCCTCATTCCCACAGGGGTTAGTGGCAAAGGAGGGCCCTTAAGAAAGTTGTCAATGCAAGACATAGTAGTCAATGACCATAGTAATCTGTTATTTGATAAACCCAAAGACCCCAGCTTCTGGGATAAGAACCCACTCTGAAAAAAAATTGCTGGGAAAACTGGAAAAGAGTATGGCAGAAACTCAGCATTGATCAAAATTTCACACCTTATACCAAAATAAGTCAAAATGGGTTCATGATTCAGATATACAGGCTGATACTGGAAGCAAACTGGGAGAGCAAGAAATAGTTTACCTATCAGATTTATGGAGAACAGAAGAATTCATGACCAAACAGGAGATAGAGAACATTATGAAAAGCAAAATGCATAATTTTGATTACATTAAATTGAAAAGTTTTTGCATAAACAAAGTCAATGCAACTAAGATTAGAAGGAAGGTAGAAAATTGGGAAAGAATTTTTACAACCAGTATCTCTGATAAGGGCCTCATTTCTAAAATATATAGAGAATTAAGTCAAATTTATAAGAATACAAGTCATTCCACAATTGATAAATGGTCAAAAGATATGAACAGGCAGTTCTCAGATGAAGAAATTAAAGCCATCTATACTCAAATGAAAAAATGCTCTAAATCACTACTGATTAGAGAAATGCAAATCAAAACAACTCTGAGGTACCACATCACACCTATTAGATTGGCCAACATGACAAAACAGGAAAATAATAAATGTTGGAGAAGATGTGTGAAAATTGGAACACTAATGCATTGTTGGTGGAGTTGTGAAATGATCCAACCATTTTGGAGAGCAATTTGGAACTATGCCCACAGGGCTATCAAAATCTGCATACCCTTTGACCCAGCAATAGCACTTCTAGGGCTGTATCCCAAAGAGATCATAAAAATGGGAAAAGTTTACACATGTACAAAAATTTTTTTTAATTTATTTTTTTTTAGGCAATTGGGGTTAAGTGACTTGCCCAGGGTCACACAGCTAGTAAGTGTCATGTTTGGTCTGAGGCTAGATTTGAATTCAGGTCCTCCTGACTTCAGGGCCGGTGCTCTATCCACTGTGCCACCTAGCTGCCCCTTACAAAAATATGTATAGTAGCTCTTTTTGTGGTGGCAAACAATTGGAAATTGAGGGGATGCCCATCAATTGGGGAATGGCTAAACAAGTTGTAGTATATGAATGTAATGGAATACTATTGTGCTATAAGAAATGATGAGCAGGCTGACTTTAGAAAAACCTGGAAAGACCTGTATGGTCTGATGCTGAGTGAAGTGAGCAGAACCAAGAGAATGTTGTACACAATAACAGCCATGTTGTGCGATGACTAATATTGATAAATTTAACCCTTCCTAGCAATACAAGGATCTAAGACATCTCCAAAGTCCTCATGGTGGCAAATGCTATCCACATCCAAAGAAAGAACTATGGAATTTGAATGCAGATCGAAGCATACTATTTGCTATTATTTTCCTTCCGTTGAGTTTTGTTTCCTCTTTGTGGTGGTTCCTCCTATTGGTTCCAATTCTTACTTACAACATCACTAATGTGAAAATATGTTTAATAGGAATATATATGTATAGCCTATATCAGATTGTGTGCTGTCTTGGGGAGGATTATGGGGAGGAAGGGGGAGAAAAATTTTAAACTCAAAAGCATATGGAAGTGATTGTTGATAAATCAAAATAAATTAATTAAAAAGAAGGATGTCAAAGTGAAGGGCCCTCGGAGGAGGCAGTGGTCTGGGAGTAGACAAAGACCTCAGAGAGATCTTAATTTAGAAAGGTTGAGGTCATCCATTGAATCCTGGGCCATCACCAGTCATCTTTACTTTTGTCTTGCCACTGGAATTTCATGACTCAGGAAGAGAGAGTGAGGCTGATGACTTTTTGCAGCTCTGCCTCACTTAAATCCAATTCACATGCAAGTCAAGACATACCCTTGTGATTGCATTGGTCTTCTTTGAAAACCAAGGACGCATTACAGCAATGGCAGCTAAACCGAAGCATAGGCTGGTACAGGCCACTAGGTAAGGTTCTTGGGTAGTAGTCACAATGGGGAAGATGTATACTTTCCCTCCAGGACTTTAATATCCTGGGGCAAAGCCCAATTTACCTCATGCAAGCTAGTTATGGCTCTGGGAAGGCACCCTCCAGTGTTGTCTCAGTGTTCCCTTGGGCTCCACAAGTATCACTGGTCATGTCTGCACTGGGCTGTGAAAGTAGTCAAAGTGATTAAGCAGGGAAAGGCTCTTAATGAAACAAGTTACCTCTAGGCTGTATAATGAGGATAAGAGAAGGAATCCAGATTTTGTCTTAAGTAGAAAAACAAAGCCTGTGACTTAGAATGATAACAAGTGAATATACTGAAAGTGCAATGGACCTTCTAGTGCAGTGAGTCACATGCAAGGTATTCAGGAGATGGTCAATCCTTACGCAGTAATGTGAATGGGTACAAATACACAGAGAGTGGATAGAATGGAGAAAATCATGCTTTAGCTGGATAAACTTGATCAGGAGTCATTCTTGATCAGTCCTGAAGTAACTGAACTCAACCCTCCAGAGGAGTGCTAGCCTGAGATTCACATTTACCTTTACTTTCAACCTATTTCCTCTTGCCACTTCTTTCTCCAAATGAACATAACCCATTTGCTGCTTTTGCACAGAAGGGTTTGCCTCAGGAAAGTGCTGCTTCCTCCTTCCATCGTCCTCACTTAGCATTGATTAAACACCTAATTATTAGGTACTATATTTGCATGTTAGGTGCTCACAACCAAATGGATTAAATTATTAGTATTACTGGAACTGATGTTACACAGATGCTGTGCCTGAAACTGATACGCTCTAAATTCCATAAACAAGATTGGTACAAAAGGCTTAAAAATATCAACTACTTAAAAGGTTTGGAATAGCTTGTATACTAACATATAAGCATTGAGTCTAGATCCTACTTTTAAGCTATCTATAATTTTAATAGCTGAAATAGAAAAATTTTTAAATGGAGCAAACTAAATTAATTTTAATAGTTGGTGACATCAAACTAAATCATATTTTGGTTCATGTAGAAACATTTAATTATCTCATTTCTGAGGAGGACATGTGTAGTTTAAACACTTTATTGGCTTGTGAAGTAAGTCTACTTCCTTATTCTTAAAAATGGACAGATTCTAAATACGTTTTTCAGGTGATGACCCTGAAAAAACCACAAGACAGTATAAATAACAGAGAACAAGCCGTTTTTCTATATGAGGTAAGGAAAAACACAAAATAACATAACATAAAATGTTTTCAATCTAAAAATATCAATGCATATTTTTAGATATCAAAGGATGAAGTATATTTTACTATCAAAAATCTCATCTCAGCATAATTTACATTTATTTTTAGGGGTGGAAAGGAAGAAGAAGCACAACAGTAAAGGCTAGTAGTATTTTCAGTGTTCAAAAAGGCTAAATTTGTTAATTTGTGGCCCATAGATGAGCATGCTATAATAATATTATCTTGTATCTTATTTCATTTACACAATGACTCTGTGAGGTTGATAACATTATCTCCATATTATAGATAAAACACTGAGGATCAGAGATCATAGGTTAAAATTTGATTTAAGTTCACAATTTATTTCTGGACCACAACTTAAAATAAGGGAATGATGGTGTCTTGGCTAGGGATGGAGTGAATCTAACAAGGCTTGGTAAGAATGTATTTACCTGTAATCTCTCACATCTAATGAGCAGGACTTTAAACTAAAATGAAGGGGAAACTGCCTATCTCTATATATGTATATGCATAATACATAATACATAATACATACATATATACATACATACACAAACTTATATGCTTATATACACATGATATCTCCTTGAGGAATTGCTTCATTTTTTATATTTGTATCCCTAGTACCTATCTCAATGCCTAGTCTGTATTAGTTGCTTAATAAATGTTTATTGATTAATAAATATCTACTAAGATAGCATATAGAATAGCTACAGTATGAGAAGAAGAGTGGCAACAGACACCCAGAAATTCATAGAAGACAAAAATCAATCAAGTGATAAATCATTATTTATGAAGTGCCTACTTTGTTCCAGGCTTTGAGAATATAAAGACAAAAAATGAAAGTTATTTTCCTCAAGGAAGCTAAGCTACATTGTAGAGAGAGGGGTGTTGGGGATAGGGGACAACATGCGTACATAATATATTTTATAACATTTATTATGTCTACATGTTGTTTATTCTGTAGCACATATGTGTGTGTATATGTATATAGTGGTAATTGATCGAGTTTCATTTTAAGTGAAAATACTATGTGTATGTATATATGAATATATATGTGTGTATATAATTTGTTGGGGGAAGCACTAAGATTGAGAAAGGCCTCCTGTAGGAGATAGCACTGGAGTTAAGCTTTGAAGGATTCCAGGGATTCTAAGAGGCAGAATATAATATAACAATAACATAATATACTATATAATAAAATAACAATAGCAATCATTTAAATAAAACTTACTACATGCCAGGCACTGTGCTAAGTGCTTTATAATTCTCTTACTTGATCCTCATAACAACCTTGGGAAGTAGGTTCTATTATTACTCCCATTTTACAGATGAGGAAACTGAGGCAAACAGAGGTTAAGTGACTTATCCATGGTCACACTGTAAATGTCTAATGCCAGATTTGAACTCAGATCATCCTGAATCCAGGCCAGGAGCTCTATCTACTGCATTACCTCACTGCCCCAAGTGAAAAAAGGAGTACATGCCAGGCATGGGGGTCAGCCTGTGCAAAGATATGTAACCTGAAGTGAGTATGTCATGTGTGAGGAACAGTAAGAAGGCAAAGGAATCTGAAGGCTAGTGAACCTGGGCCAGGAAGCATTAGGACGGTATTGTATAATAAACCTGGAAAAGTAGATTGCAATCAGATTGTGAAGGGATTAAAATGCCAAACAGAAGAGTTTCTATTTTATTTTATAAACAACAGGAGCCATTATCATTTATTGAGCAGAAGAGCGACAGAATTAGACCTGTGCTTTATGTGTATACACACACACACACACACATCACTTTGGGGTCTATGTAGAGCATGAGTTGGGAAGGGGCGAGATTTCAGACATGGATATTAATTAGAAGACTATTGGAGTAGCTAAATGCGAGGTGAAGACCTGAGCTATGATAGTGGTCATATGAGTGGAAGAAAAAGGACAGGTTTGAAAGATACTATAGAGGTAGAATATGCAAGACTTTTCTACTGTTTGCACATATTGGGTAAAAGAAGAGGATTTGGGACTGATTGGAAGGATTGTGTTGCCCACAACAGAAACAGGAAGATGAGGAACAAAAGTTGTTCAGAAGAAAAGGTAATGAGTCCTCTTTTTGACATGCTACATTTGAACATCCAGTTAAAAATGCCCAATATGTAGGTGGTGAGGCAGGACTGCAGCTCAGGAGAGAATGAAGTACTGGATATATAGATGTAAGAATCATCTGTACAGAGATGATAATTAAACTCATGGGAGTCTGAGAAGGAAGCCAGCATATTCCTTTGACTCTGTGAGGAGAATAAAATGTGATGTGTCCAGATATGAAAAGAGGCCTTTGGCCTTTATGTTTCCAACTGGGCCCCTACCGTGAAGCCCATGCGTGCATTTTTTGCTGTTTCTTCTTCCTTATTGTGTTTATCATTTCTTCTTCTTAAGTAGAGTATTGGAAATGAAAACCCTAAAGATGACAGAATAGTAGAAGTACAACCTAGCTCCCCTACCATACTATACCTCCTTCACAAAGATCTAGAAAATGCACCAGACCAAATCATGATTGGGAAATCCAAGAAAAAGAAATTACAGTGAGTTATTTTTTCCAACCCTGGCCAACTTAGGGAGACAGAAAGAGAGGTCCATCTCTGTGAAGACAGGGTCTGGCCAGCAGGACAGGGCCCCATTCAGAGTATTCTAGTGCCCAGGGACTAGAAGAAAGCTGGGTTTGGGCCCTGGGACAAGAAACACTGGAACAGGAAGAGGTCACAGGAGATCCCTGAACTACTGCAGGGCTTACAAACAGGTGCCATCTGATAGCTCTGTCATTTACTACAGAGTTCCAGGCCACAAATCTAGAGTGAACTGAGGAGGGTACCTTTTTCTAGGGTTGGTAGAGAGGACCAATTGCAGTCATAGGCCCTGGCTGTGCCCTGAACAAGGAACAAGTTCAGAAGTAAGCAGTATGGTTCTGATGCTAGGGGCTCAGGTCTGGCCTCAATCCCAGGCACGTCTACAGTGGAATAACCAGACTAGGAATCCCAGACTAAAACGGAGCTTACATCTCTGTTGCTCCGAGAGCTTTGGGGCTGCCAGTAGTGGATAAATCCAGCGGCAATTTACTGAAACTTAAAAAGAGGGACAAGCTGACAAAAGACCCAGACTTGGGTCAGGAACTTGCAGACCAGGAGAGTAGTGAGTAGACTTCAACCTGGATCACTTTAGGAGTACTAAAAACTTGGGGAATGATTTGTGTAAAGGTATGGAGGCTGAAAAGAATTCACTGTTTGACAAAAATTGTTGGGAAAACTGGAGAGCAGTTTGGTTAGTCCAGGTATAGACTAATATCTCATACTAAGATAAGGTCAAAATGGGTATGTGATTTAGAAATAAAGGGTGATATCATAAGCAAATTAAGGGAACATGCAATACTTTACCTGTCAGATCTATGGAGAAGGGAAGAATTTATGATGAAACAAGAGACAGAGAGCATTATAGGATGTAAAATAGATAATTTTGATTACATTACATTTAAAAGATTTTGCTCAATAAAACCAATGCATCCAAGAGTAAGAGAAAAGCAGGAAACTGGGAAAAATAATTTTCATAACAAATTTCTCTGATAAAGGCCTCATTTCTCAAATATATGGAGAATTGAGTCAAATTTATAAGAATAAGAATCATTTCTCAACTGATAAATGGTCAAAGGACATGAACAGGTAGTTTTCAGAGGAAAAAATCAAAGTTATCTGTAGTCATGCGAAAAATACTCTAAATCACAATTGATTAGAGAAATGCAAATTAAAACAACTGTGAGGTACCCCCTCTTACTTATCATAGTGACTAACATGACAGAAAAAGGAAAATTACAAATGTTGGAGGGGATGTGGAAAAATTGAAGCACTAATATACTATTGGTGGAGGTGTGAACTGAACTAACCATTCTGGAGAACAATTTGGAACTATGCCCAAAGGGCTAGCAAACTATGCACACCCAACGATACCACTACTAAGTCTATATCATAAAGAAATCAAAGAAAAAGGAAAAGGTCCTATATGTACAAAAATATTTATAATAGCTCTTTTTGCGGTGACAAAGAATTGTAAATTGAATGGGTGCCCATCAATTGGGGAATAGTTGAACAAGTTGTGGTTTATAATGGAATACTATTATGCTAAAAGAAATGATGAGCAGGATGATTTCAGAGAAAAACCTAGGACTGATGTAAGGTGAAGTGAGCAGAGAGAGCCAGTATTGTATACAGTAGCACAATAGTCTATGGTGATCAACTGTGAATGACTTAGCTATTCTCAGCAATACAATGATACAAGATAATTCTGATAGACTTAAGAAGAAAAATACTATTCACCTCCAGAAAAAGAACCAATGGAGTCTGAATGCAGACCAAAATATACTTGTTTTCCTTTTTTTTTTGTTTCTTTTTTTGGTCTGTCTTCTCTTTTGCAACATGGCTAATATGGAAATATATTTTGTAAAGATTCTATGGTCTCTCTTAGAAAATGCCTGCCTTGCTTCTTTTTCTATCACAAATTCTTAAATGTAGTAATGTTTCACCCTTCCTCACCTCACCCCCATTGTTTTCCACCATTTCTACTTCATCAACCAATTTCTACTTGTTGGTGACAGCTACAGAATAACAACTCACCTCTCCCTGTTGAAAGATGAAATGATAATATCATTTAGTTGATTCTAGAAATTATCAGCTGTTTTGTTTTTGTTTTTAGATCAATTTCTAACAGATATTGAGATAATTAAAGTCTCACACTATTCTCTATCATTCCCTGGGCAATAAGGAATATCTTTTGTTTGACTATATATGTTTGTAAGATTGAAATTGAAAAAGGAAAAAGTGCAATGAAATCTATATTACTTTTTAAAAAATTTTTAAATTTATTTATTTTTAGTTTTCAACATTCACTTCCACAAGATTGAGTTCCAAATTTTCTCCCCATCTCTCCCCTCTCCCCACCCCAAGTCAGAGTGCATTCTAAATACCCCTTCCCCCTAATCTGCCCTCCCTTCTATCACCCCCCTTCTCTTTACATTACTTTTAACAAAGAAAAAAGAAAAAAGAAATACTATATCATGCCCCTAGACCAGACTTCTGATCTGTATCCCAAACTTCTGTCCAAGTGTTCTGTAGTACACTCTGATGACTGCATTGCTTCTCTTCCTGTCGTTGGCACGACAATATTTCCAGTCACCTAGATTCACACCCTGGAGTCATCCTTGACTTTTTTCTCTTCCTTAACCCCCATTTCCAATCAACTGACAGATCTTGTTCCTACCTCCACAACATTTCTCATATCCATCTCCTCACCATTCTCTACCCAAGTTCAGACTTGTATCACTTCTCTTCAGGACTGCTACAATAGCATTCAATTCATGACCTCAACTCTACTCTTTTTTTCTCCTCAATCTGCCTGACATAGAGCTACCAAAGTGGTATTTCTAAAATACAGATCCAACTATACATAATCATGCCCTGTTCAAATGACTCCCATTGTGTGTAAGATAAAATATAATCTCCTTGGTATGGCATTAAAAGCTTTCTATAAAATGGCCACCACCTACCTTTCTGATTTTTTTATATATAACTTACTAGGTTCCAGTAAAACTGACCTGTTTTCAGTATATAAGGTTTCATCTGCTACCTCCATATCTTTACTTTTTTTTTTTAAAGAATGTTTCGAAGGCAGAAAGGAGGGAAAGAGGCAAGCAGGAGAACCAGGAAGGGGCCAGGGCAGCCTGGCGCAGGGCACACAGCAGCTGCTGGTGGAGCAGGCTCAGGCTCTGGCTTGCCCACAGCCCGCAAGCCCCGGTGGGGAATGACGAGTCGGGTGCCCAGCTGCCTCCCAGCCGCTACTATCCTGGGCCAGGCTACGCAGACGTTCCTGGCGCGGGGAGACCATCCAGAGGGGCTAACTCTGATCACAGCCGCTCCTGCCTCAGCTGAAGGCACAGGCACTGGGGAGGGGCAGCCGGTGCGGGAGCTGCAGCGCCTGGAGAGGAGGAGGCCAAGCACTGGAGACGGCAAAGAGGATGCGAGGATGGGAGGTGCTGGGCTCTGAAGGATGGAGAGGGTTCTGTGCAAGTGGACCAATTATCTCATAGGTTGGCAACCTCGCTGGTTTGTTTTAAATAATAGGATATTATCCTATTATGATTCACAGGATGATGTGTGCAAAGGGAGCAAAAGAAGCATAAAGATGGCAGTTTGTGAAATTAAAGTCGATCCAGCAGACGATACAAGAATGGAATTAATCTTTCCTGGGTAGCAACATTTCTACATGAAAGCTGTGAATGCTACCTAGAAGCAGAGGTGACTGTTCGCTCTGGGCAGTGTGAAAGCTTGTTTGACTGATATCAGAGCAAAAAATGAAAAAGAAAGAAGTGAAATCAATGAATCTGGAGGCAGAGCCAAGATGGTGGAGGGAAAGCAGTGACTTGCTACAGCTCTCTCCCAAACCCCTCCAAATACCTATAAAAATTGGCTCTAAACAAATTCTAAAGCAGCAGAACCCACAAAAAGACAGAGTGAAACAAATTTCCAGCCCAAGATAACCTGGATGGTTGATTGGAAAGGTGTATCACGCCAGATGGGGAGAGAAGCGCAGTGTGGGTGGTGCAGGCTGCAGTGAACCTGGAGCAGGCCTCAGAGGACTGAATCGCAGGCAGCTGTGGCTGTTTCCAGACTTCTCAACCCATGAACGCCAAAGACAACTTAGAAGGTCAGTGGGAAAAGCCTGTGACTGCGGTGAGAGAGGAGCTAGGTCTCAGCTGCAAGTCTTGAGCACTACGTGGGGATGGCTGTTTCCTGAGCTTTGGGCCCACAGACTGAAGAGGAATCGAGTGGCTGATCAGAGGGGGATTGCAGGGATCTCTTTGCCAGTGCTGAGGCATGAATCTCTTGCTTTGCCCATGCTTGGATCTGGGTCACAGTTCTGAGGGGTGGTCCTGGGGCGAGGAGGAATGCTGGTGTGGTGGAGCTTGTTGTGGCAGTGGAGAGGAAACACCTCGCCCCTTATCATACCACCTTGGAAGAACTGAAAATTTACAGGTCCCTAGAAGTATCTCTGAAAACAGCTGTACAAACCCCCGGAAGCTTGGGACAGTATATTCTCCACATTGGAAGCAGACTCTTTCCTTAACAAAGAATTTAAAACTCAAGTAATTGGCTGGGATCATGAGCAAACCTCAAAAAAAGAGTCAGACTACATTATCTTACTTTGGTGACAAAGAAGATCAAAACATACAACCAGAAGAAGACAACAAAGACAAAGCTTCTACATCCAAAGACTCCAAGAAAAATATGAATCAGTCCCAGGCTATGGAAGAGCTCAAAAAGGATTTTGAGAAGCAAGAAAGAGAAGTAGAGGAAAAACTGGGAAGAGAAATGAGAGTGATGCAAGAAAATCATGGAAAACAAGTCAACAGCTTGCTAAAGGAGACCCAAAATAATACTGAAGAAAATAACACCTTAAAAAATAGCCTAACCCAAACGGCAAAAGAGGTCCAAAAAGCCAATGAGAAGAATGCCTTAAAAAGCAGAATTGGCCAAATGGAAAAGGAAGTGCACAAGCTCACTGAAGAAAATACTTCCATAAAAATTATAGTGGAGCAAATGAAAGCTAGTGACTCTGAGAAATCGAGACACTGTAAAACAAATCCAAAAGAATGAATAAATAGAAAACAATGTGAAATATCTCATTGTAAAAACAACTGACCTGGAAAACAGATCCAGAAGAGAGAATTTAAAAATTACTGGACTATCTGAAAGCCATGATTAAAAAAAGAGTCTCGACATCATCTTTCAAGAAATTATCAGGAAAACTGCCCTGATATTTTAGAACCAGAGGGCAAAATAGAAATTGAAAGAATCCACTGATCACCTCCTGAAAGAGATCCCCAAAGGAAAACTCCTAGGAATACTGGCAAGCAGCCAGAAAGAATCAATTCAAGTATTGTGGAAACACAATCAGGATAACACAAGATTTAGCAGCTTCTACTTTAAGGGACCAGAGGGCATGGAATATAATATTCTGGAGGGAAAGGAGATAGGATTACAGCCAAGGATCACCTACCCAGCAAAATTGAGTATGATCCTTCAGGGTAAAAAATGGTCATTCAGTGAAATAGGGGATTTTCAAGCATTCTTGATGAAAAGACCAGAGCTGAATAGAAAATTTGACTTTCAAAGACTCAGGTGAAACATGAGGTAAACAGGAAAGAGAAATAAGTTTTTGAGTCTCTATTTTAAGTTGGTTGACTTTCTTTTCATAATTTTCTTGATTTTCTTGGATTGCTCTTATTTTTTTTTCCTAATTTTTCCTTGATCTCTCTTATTTGATTTTTAAAGTTCTTCCAAGAACTCTTTTTGTGCTTGGAACCATTTGACATTTCTCATTGAAAAAGGAGTACTTTTTAGTTACATTATCTTCCTCTGAATATGAGCCCAGATCTTCTCTATCCCCATAGTAGCTATCTATGGTTGGGTTCTTTCTCCTTTGTTTACTCATTATTTATTTATTTATCTATTTATTTGTTTGTTTTATTTTGTTTTTAGTAGCTACTAGCATAATCAAGTTCTAGTTCTGAGGTATGGGGAATAATTCCCTAAGCCTCAGGTCTTTCTCACTGTTATTTTCTGAGGTCTGTCCTGGAGTCCAACCTTGGGCTTTCCTCTCCACTACTAATCTAAGGCTAGGGCCCCAAGCCTGCTCTCCCACAAATGACCTTGCTCCTTGCAGCCCCTCAAGTGGCTGCAAACTACAGCTGTCCTCTCTGCCCTGGAACTGAAACCAGGGACTCTGCTCCCCTGCAAGTGCTCACAGCAGGGTCCCCACCCCTCTGCTACTGTACCTACCAAATGTGTGCTAGGTCCTTCTTTTTTGCAGCCACAGCCGCAGCCGTAGCCGTAGCCATAGCCCAGGACGCATCTGACAAAGAAAGGTTCTTCAGTCTTCTCCAACTCAGCGATCAAACCCCAACGCTGTCCATGAGATGAAAATTTCTAAGGCACTACCTCTCAACCCAGCTGCCCCCAGGGTTTGTTGTTTGTTGATTCTATAGAGTTGGCCTGAAGGTGTTTGGACTTCACTCAGGCTGAACCTCTATCCCTGGAAATTGAGTCTTTCCTGGGGTTTTCTTAAATTGTCTTAGGAGGGCAACTGCTTTACCCCAACTTTTATTTATTTCCTCTGCTCTACGTTCCCCTTGAAGACATTTTCTGTCTTTTTTTGTGGAGGAAATTTGGAGAGCGGATAGTTTTCTGACCTACTCCAACATCTTCCCAAAATCCTCCCCCAACTTATACAATTAATGAAAATATTGCAAAGACAAACAACTTTCAAAGACATAGGAACTCTGATAATCACCATTGTTCATCCACACAACTCCAGAGGGCTCATGATGAAGCATGCTACCCACCTCTGGGTAGAGAGGTGATGAACCCAGAGTGCAAAGTGAGGCATGTTTTATTTATTTTGGAGATGTACAATGCAGGAATTTGTTTTGCTTCACTCTACATGTTTGTAGTGGGTTTCATATTTCTTGCTTTCTCAATGTGGGGAGGAGGTACAGAGGGAGAGGTCATGGCAAGGGGAAGACAGGTGGGAGATAATGCAGACCTGAAAATAAAATTTAAGCCCAGCAGCAAAAAATGGAAAGGGAAATTTCATATGAAATTACTATAGATCATATAAAATATTTGGAAGTCTACCTGCCAAGACAAACCCAGGAACTCTATGATCACAATTACAAAACACTTCTACACAAAGAAAATCAGAATTTTTACAACCAGTGTCTCTGATGAGGACCTCATTTCTAAAATATAGAGAGAATTAAGTCAAATTTATAAGAATACAAGTCATTCCCCAATTGATAAATGGTCAAAGGATATGAACAGGCAGTTCTCAGATGAAGAAATTAAAGCCATCTATACTCAAATGAAAAAATGTTCTAAATCACTATTGATTAGAGAAATGCAAATCAAAACAACTCCAAGGTACCACATCACACCTATTAGATTGGCCAACATGACAAAACAGGAAAATGATAAATGTTGGAGAAGATGTGTGAAAATTGGAACACTAATGCATTGTTGGTGGAGTTGTGAAATGATCCAACCATTTTGGAGAGCAATTTGGAACTATGCCCAGAGGGCTATCAAAATCTGCATACCCTTTGACCCAGCAATAGCACTTCTAGGGCTGTATCCCAAAGAGATCATAAAAATGGGAAAAGTTTACACATGTACAAAAATTTTTTTTAATTTATTTTTTTTTAGGCAATTGGGGTTAAGTGACTTGCCCAGGGTCACACAGCTAGTAAGTGTCGTGTTTGGTCTGAGGCTAGATTTGAATTCAGGTCCTCCTGACTTCAGGGCCGGTGCTCTATCTACTGTGCCACCTAGCTGCCCTTACAAAAATATGTATAGTAGCTCTTTTTGTGGTGGCAAACAATTGGAAATTGAGGGGATGCCCATCAACTGGGGAATGGCTAAACAAGTTGCAGTATATGAATGTAATGGAATACTATTGTGCTATAAGAAATGATGAGCAGGCTGACATCAGAAAAACCTGGAAAGACTTGTATGGACTAATGCTGAGTGAAAAGAACCAGGAGAATGTTGTACACAGTAACAGCCATGTTGTGCAATGACTAACTTAGATAGACTTGGCAATGCAAGGATCTAACTAAGACAGCTCCAAAAGTCTCATGATGGAAAATGCTATCCACATTCAAAGAAAGAACTATGTAGTTTGAATGCAGATTGAAGCTTACTATTTGCTCTTTCTTTTCCTTCTGTTTTATTTTATTTCCTCTTTCTTGTGGTTTCATCTGTTGGTTCTAATTCTTCCTTACAACATGACTAATGTGAAAATGTTTAATAGGAATGTATATGTATTTCTTATATCAGATTGCCTGCCATCTTGGGGAGGGAGGTGAGGAGGGAGGGGAAGAAAAATTTAAAACTCAAAAGCTTATGGAAATGATCATTGATAAATCAAAATAAATTAATAAAAATGTTGTTAGAAATAATAATTTTAAAAAGGCTTTTAAAAAAGTTACCAATGAGCTTTTAAATTGTCGAACCTAATGGCCCTTTCTCAATTCTCATTCTTTTTGACATCCCCCCAAATTCAATTTTCAATTCATATTTATTAAGTCCCTGCTATGTACCAGGCACTGTGCTAAGCTCTGGGAATACAAATAAGAAAAAGAGACAGTTCCTGTCCTCAAGGAACATATAATCTAATAGGTAAAGATGACACACAGAAGGAAGCTGGAAAGGAAAGGTATAGTGGCACCTTGTTCCATGGAGTTCCCAATTCCTGCCAAGAACATCACAATATTATTACATATGCTCCCTTTTGCCTCTGACACTGCCATGACTCCACTGAAGTCTCTCATCACCTCACACTTGGACTATTGCAATAGTCTGCTGGATGTTGTCCATGCCTCAACATTTCTCTCCATTCATTTATCCTCCACTCAGCTATTAAACTGATTTTCCTGAAGAGTAGGACTAACCATGTGAACCCTCCCATTCAGTAATCTCCGGTGGCTCCCCATCATCCCCAAGATAAAATACAAAATCCTGTGGCTTTGAAGGCCCTTTCTAATGTGTCCCGTTTTTACTTTTCCAAACTTTATATACCTGACTTCCCACCACATACTCTACACTCCAGTGACACAGGAATCCTTGCTGTTTTCATACATGACACTTCATCTACTGACTCTCTGCATTTTTATTGGCTGCTCTCATGCCTGTAATGCTCTCCCTCCTTATCTACATCTCTTGGTTTCCCTGACTTCCTTCAGGTCCCAGCTGATATCCCAACTTTTGCAAGTAGCCTTTCCTGATCCTTTGTAATTTTAGTGCTTTAATTCTGAAATTACCTCCAATTTTTCCTGACTATATGTTACTTTTTTTATAATTGTTTGCATGTTATCTCCATCATTTAGTTGTTAGGGTTTTTTATTTATTTTTTGCCTTTTATTGTATCACCAGTACTTAGCACAGTACCTGGCACATAGTAGATGCTTAATACATTCTTATTGAATTTACTTATCTATCTATATTTCTCCTTCTTCTCTTTATGATGGATGATTAATTGGATCCCTATTTTATTCCAATTAGTATTAAGCAGTTTGATATGATTCCAAAAGGGGTAGTAATTATAAGTTCTGTGTATTACGCTCCAGAGCAGTAAACTGCAGTTTGTAAGTTCACTTGCTTAATCATAGGAAGCTAACTAAAGGACCTCCACTCTTGTTTTTTCTTGTTATGGTGACCAAGCCCAGCATGACAGAGGTGACTCAAATCCACGGAAAGTCCCCCAGCTATTCATCCCTTGTCATTCCCCTATTGCCCAACATGGGGAGATGACCATGAACACTTGACCAACAAATGGCCTTGGTTGCCAGCCTATGGCCTGCCTTTCTCCAGGCCCATGGTGTGCTCACCCGGACCTCCTGAAAGGTCGATAGGTCTGTCAAGGTCTGCTCATTAGCCTATTTGTCAACCAATGGGATCCTGTATTTTATGTAGACCCTCCTAGAGGGTCAAGGGCAAGGTCTATCAACCAATGAGATTCTGTATTTTTGGTCTGCTCCACTTGTGTTGTCTGCACTATAAAACTAAGGCCTTGGAGGAAGGGAGTATCTCAGATCATGAGGAAGATCTGAGGTCCACTTAATTAGAGTGGGCCATGGACCCTTTAATAAAGTGCCATCAGCTCAAAGCTCTGCCTCAGTTTCTTTTATTATAGGTTGGACAGTTTTCAACCCTACATCTTTAAGAATAGTTCGTCAAAAGCTTTGCTAAAATTTAAGTAATCTATATGCACACCATTCACCTTATCTATTAGTTCAGTAATTCCTGTCCAAAAAAAGGAAATTAAGTTAATCTAGCTTGTCCTTTTCTTGATGAAGCCATATTGGCTTTTATAATCACTGCTTCTCTGTCTAGATGTTCACCAACCACCTCTTTAATGATCTATTTTACAGATGAGTGAGAGGGTTCAATTGAATGATTTCTAAGGTCCTTTCCAGAATTTATCACTCAAGGAACTAGTAGTGGAGATTTCTGATAATGTTAATAGAATTAAGGAACTTTTAATAAGATAACATGTCATGCTACAACTTTTAAAATTGGTAGGAATCTTAGTCTTAGAAAAATCCAGCCATTCTGACAAATACTAGCATGAAGTAGCGGATATGATTGGAAAAAACTGGGAGAGGAGAGCAGTTCTGAAACTGATTTTGAAGATTTGTGCTCTATACTATTAAAGTTTGTTCTTATTACATGAATGAGTATGTTTTAAAAATAAACTTTAACTTTCAGTTTACTTTTAATTTTATGAATAATTATAGGAACATATGCTGTCTAACATTTCAAACAGGCTAAGAACTATCTTCCCCTTCATCATAGGAAATACGTTGATTTTGTAAAGAATTCTTAGGGATTAATTAGTTTAATGAAGATAACCTAGCCTTTTCATCAAATCACTATGTGAATTTGAGTGGTGAAACTCCCTGAATCACCAGAAATCTATACCCTTACAATGATTTAATAGATAAATCCTAGGGAGTTGCCTGAGATACATAGAGGTTAAATGACTTTCCTAGGGTCACCCAGGTCTGCCTGACTTTAAGCCCAGAATTTTATCCATTTCACTAAATTGCCTCTGTAATAATATAAATAAAATGAATAAGAATAAATGTTTTTTGTAGTATTTAAGCTGCTTTTTCACACACACACATATTAAATACACACTCATATATGTGTATACACATATATGTATATATTCTAGATTTATAGCCTATTTTAGTAACAAACTCTATTCTACAATTTAGATCCAGATTCTCAGATAAAAGAATGTATTCTTTCTCTCTCTCAAAATTACTTTGAGTTATTTTGAATATACTTTGTACTCACATGTGTGCATTTTGTATTCTTACAGTAGAATATAAACTCACTGAGCCTAGGGACTTTTTCATTTTTGCCTTTGGATTCCCATTGTCTAACACAGTGGCTTGCACTCAGTTGAACTGAAAATCAGATTTGATGGTGATAGGAGGTCAGGTAAGTGTCAGTGAGGAATTTTGCCAAATGGATGATTTCTAGGTAACCTGACTAAATTTCTTTTTAAGTATGGAGAGAAATTATAATTTAGTAGTAATATAATAAATAATAATAAATAACAGATACAATATATTTGTATTCTAGCAAATCATTTGATAAAGAATCTCTTAGAAGTTTAATAAGTGAAATCAAAAGGGCTACAATATGGAAATAATATACATTATGGTTTATCAATCTATTATGAAAGGAGATTAATAAAAATATTTCATAAGGGGTCAGAAAAATGCAACAAAAGTGCTACAAATGGGAATGTTGAAGACTGGAAAACTCAAATTTTAATTGAATGAACTATGTTGCAGCAATAGGAACTGTATAACTTTCAAATATATACAGAAATTAAGAAATCAGGGTTGACAGCTTTATTTCCAGAGAATTTTGATGTAAGGAAAATGGATAACTGAACGGCAAGAGGAATTTCACGAAAAATTTATTGCTGAAAAATGTCAGGGTCATTGATCTGAGGGAAACAGAAAAACATGTTAGCTGTGATTAAATGACCCTATTTAGAAACAATGAATGAATGAAGAGACAATATGGGATTTGATCTGAGTATGCTTTGGTACAGTCAGGAAGGCTGACCCAGTCCCAGGATATTTCTACATTGGAAAGGGTTGTATGAATTCAACAACCTAAGGGTGTCCTTTCAGAATCCCAGTCATAATCACATTTAGAATACTCTGCACAGCAGCAGTCACCGACTTATAAAAAACAGGACATTCAGGTATTGGAGAAAGTGTGCAAGAGGATAACAGAGCTTATTTGAGGAGGACAGGGCCTTATGAGGACAGGTTTGAAAGCTAAGTGTGTTAAGTCTTGAAGAGAGTCTTGAAGAGAGATGATGAGAGGTGATTTAATCATGGTTTATGAGTATCTCATGGGCTCACACAAAAGAACTAGGGCAAGACCTATTCACACTACCAGGAAAAGGGATAGTTAAAGCAATCAATTAAAGCTGAAGGAAGGAGAGATATTATCAAACCAGACCTTTTTAAAAAAAAATAAGGTCAATGATATGTGTGAGGGTGAAGAGGATGAGGTAGGCTTTGAAAAATGTAAATGAGGCTTCAGAAATGGCAAAACAGGCTTTGGTAAAGTGTTCCAATGGAAAGACATCTTATAAAGTAATGTACCTCTCCTTCCCTGTTCCTATTGGTACTAATCATCTGAGCAGAAGTCAGATATTAGCAGTGCTTATATGACACTTATATGACATCAGAGACATAAAAAAATCAACAGGTACAGAAAGTAAGCATCAGGAGAAAGAGAACATTAGTTTCATGGTTTGGGAGGCAATTATTTATTGGTGGTGAAATGAATAAATGGCAGTACTGGCTGTCAAAAAGAAATTTGTTTCATGTACTGTTTTTTTTCCAGTGTGAGCCATCTCTTCTCCAACACACACACACACACACACACACACACACACACACACACATCATTGACACTGTGACTTTTTTCGTTTACTTCCAAGCATTTAGTCTTACCCAGAGATGTGTTAGCACTCATGGGTCAAACAAACAACAGCAACAAGAACACAACTACCACAGAAGTCACTGAAAACAAGAGTGGAACCAAAGTCAGAGTGCTTGGCAGCAACAACAACAAGCAAGCTACTTAGCTACTTTGCCATCCTGTAACAGTTGCTAGTTTGTACATCATAATCACTGATTGTTTCTTTATTACTACTATTTCTACATATGTCTCTGAATGTATGCCCTCCATCTTCTATGCAGACAGCCTTAGTCTTTGTGGTGCCAAAGTTACCACTCTGCTACAGCCATTAGCGCCATAGCAACATCTGACACTACTCCGGCTGTCATCACTCCTGTTGGTTCTGCCAGTGCCATCCCTGTTACTCTTGGGTGCTTGACAGAGAGAGATTAAATTAAGGGAAGAAGAGAGAAATGATCCAGAATGTGTTTTTGAACCTAGAGATGAACTTTATCTTGAAATCATTCCCAATGCCAAAAAAAAAACCAAACCCAAACAGTGAGAGGATGCTGTTGGGTAACAGCACCTCTCAGAATCTGGGAAGGCACACCTAGACACTTTAGATGGCAGGCACAAGGAGAGTCCAGATATGGAAAAGAGAGATTGCTGGTGCTGCCAAGGTCAAAAAAACAATCTCTAGCCACATCCATGCCAAAGATAGCTAAACAATTTACCCTGCCTGGAGTGAGTCTTGCCAGCTTGTCTGACAATAACTGACACAGAAAGTAGAACCGGGCCAAGAATTAGCATCGGTGTCTGGCAATATTTGTGGCTCGTGAAAAGAATGTGGCCACAGCTGTGTGCACACACTAAAGCACACACATTAGTAATGGAAATGAGTGATTAAGCCTGACTACCCTGCAAGCTATTTTCGCTTCCAAAAGATCAGTGACATGCTTCAGGAACCTAGATACCATCTTACTACACCCCCCAAACAGCATCCTCTTCAAAAGGCATTGTTAAGTATTCCTTATCTTTTAGTGGTACTCTACTCTGTTCTGCTGGACAATGACTCTTGGTAAATCAAATCTATTTTGTTATTATCTATTTCTTATATTTGTGATAGGATTCAGATAGAAATAGACTTGAGATATGTTGATATCCTACTATTATTCCTTTATAGTTAATATTTTACTATTGTGTAGGAGAATAAACTGCTTTTTGTAATTCAGTAAAATTTTGAAGAAATAACCTCATCCTTTGTAGGCTAACTTTGAAAGCAGCCTTGGTTCAACTCTAGTGGCAGACAGGACCACAGGGGTGATATTCACTCCATCCCGGTCCCACGTGATTTTTAACTCTTCTGCTTGGTCTCTATATTTTAAAATATTTTTGTTAGATGTAATTTGGAATTATTAATATTTGAAATGATGGCATCTATTTAAAATATTCTTACATTTTTAGGGATCGATATTATGTCTAGGCAATTGTAGGCAACAGTTCAGTCTGTATTAATGCTCCAGTTTCAGCAGAGTATATTGGCTAAATTACCCAGGATATGTTAAGTCTATGTTGGTAAGATGGGGATCTATCATCTGTAAATCCATGGAAGATGGTGAGTTTCTGATGTGTGACTTTAGCCATGTCTTGTCACATATTAGGTGCTAAATTTTTATAGCCTCCAATGAAATGTTGTAGTTTCCATTGCTTCTTTGCATGTTTTAACCACTTATCCAAAGGTATACTACTTTAAATTATATTCAACATGTTGAATAATGTGTGCCTATTATCAACTTTAACCACTTACTGATGTATGCTTGTTCCAAAAATTGACTTATTATGTGCCCTAAGAATGTCCATCATTCCTCTTCCTTCCTACTGGGAAATATAAGCAAAATTCCTATAGCTGCTTTAGAGCAATGGGCTTTGTGTTTTGTTAATATTGCATGGATTTTGTGAGGATACTTCCCATATCTCTTATGGTCCATTTGAAAGTTCTGAGTATACCTATATTAAGAATATATGTGTGAGGATGGGATGAACACCACCACCAGCATCATCAGTCATTAGATGTACTCTGAGACAAACAGTTCTAAGAAAATAAACTTTTAGGAGGTGGAGTCAAGATGGCTGGAGTGAGAGGAAACATTTTTGCCTAGTTCTCCCAGTACATCTCCTTTAGAATAACCTAGAAAATGCAACAGATTCTGATTGGGAAAGCCAAGAAAAAACACAGTGAGTTATTTTTCCAGCCTAGGACAGCTTAGGAAGGTAGAGAAGTCTGGGGACATTGAGGTGGGGCTAGCCAGGAGTGCAGCCCAGTGGTAGCTGCACTACTAGCAAGACCAGGATCATGCCAGTGTCCAGTGACATAAAGTAAAACTGAGACAGAACACCAGGGCAGGAATCACTAGGACATAAAGTGATCCTTTAGCCCTGGAAGCAAGAACAGGTGTCATCTGGAAACTCTGGTAGCCATTACCTAGCTCTGAGTCAAAGATCCGGGGTGGGGGGGGGAAGAGTAGCTATGACTAAGCAGGCAGTCTAGCTGAGTACTGAGCAAGAAACAAATTCCAAAAACTTGGCTGGGTGGCTCTAAGCCCAAAAAACAGAGCAATTATTCCGTTTTAACCTTCAGCCTGGTGCATAAACCTGCAGTAGAAAAACCAGGCAGGAGACCAAGACTAAAGGGCAGAAGCAGCTCAATCACTCTACACCTGAAGACCCTCCAAGTAGGCTAACAGTGACTGAGTCCAGCAACAGTTTACTCAAACTAGACTACACAGAGGCCAACAGACTCAAACCTGGGTCAGGGGCTTGCACAGCTCAGATCGGGGGGGAAGGTGAACAAACCTCCCCAGATCACACCACTTTGGAAGCACTGGAAATATTCAGGCCCCCAGACTGAACTGTTAAAAGACTGAAAACATGGAAAAAAATATGAATTATCTGATAGAGAAAACAACTGACCTGGAAAATAAGTTGAGGAGATATAATTTAAGAATCAATGGCCTACCTGAAAGTCACGGACAAAAAAAGAACTTAGGCATAATATCTTAAGATAGAAAGAGAAATTCCATTTAAAATAACTACAGACAGTGTAAAATATATGGGAGTTTACCTGTCAAGACACACATAGGAGCTACATGGACATGATTACAAAATACGCCAAAGAAAGAGAGATTAAATTATTGGAGAAATATTAATCATGTATAGGCCAAGATAATATAATAAAAATATATTATCTAAATTAATTTACTTATTCAATCAGTGCCATACTGACTGAATATCAAACTGTCAAGGAATTACTTTATAGAACTAGAAAAAAATCATGAAAAAATTCATTTGCAGGAACAAAAAGATCAAGAATATTATAGGAATTAATGAAATAAATGGGAAAGAAGGAATCCTTGTAGTACCAAATCTCAAACTGTACTATAATACTGTAATAATGAAAACAATTTAAACCTGGGTAAGAAATAGGCTGATCAGTGGAACAGATTATGTACAAAATATATAGAAGCAAACGAGCATAGTAACCTAGTGTTTGATAAACACAGCTACTGGGCAAGAACTCACTATTTGACAAAAACTGTTGGGAATACTCAACAGTAGTCTGGCAGAAAGTAGGCATACACCAACATCCCACACCATCTATTAATATAAGCTCAACATAGTACATGATTTAGACATAAAAGGTGATATCGTAAGCAAACTAATGGAGCACTGACAAAATATCTTTGCAGTAAGTTTCTCTGATCAAGGTCTTAATTCCAAAATATATAGGGAACTGAGTCAAATTTCCAAGAATCATAGTGATTCCCCCAATTGATAAATGTTCAAAGGATATGAATAAGCAGATTTCAACAGAAGAAATCAAAGCTTTTAATGGCCATATGGGAAAAATGCCCTAAATCATTAATAATTAGAGAAGTGTAAATTAAAACAACTTTGAGGTAACACTTCTCATGAATCAGATTGTCTAAGATGGAAAAAAAGGAAAATGACAAATGTGTTGTAGATGTGGGAAAATAGATGTACTAATGCACTGTTAGCAAAGCTGTGAACTAATCCAACCATTCTGGAAAACAATTTGTAATGCTGTCTCCAAAAGCTATTAAACTCTACATATCCTTTTATTTAGTGATGCCGCTACTAGGTCTATATCCTAAAGAGTTCAAAGCAAGAGGAAAAGGACTCATAAGGACTAAAATATTTATAGTAGCTCTTTTCGTGGAAAGAATTGGAAGTATACGGTCATCAATTAGGGAATGTGTTAACAAGTTGTGGTATATAAATGTGACAGAATACTATTGTTCGGTAAGAAATGATAAAGGGAAAGGTTTCAGAAAAACCTGGGAAGACTAATATGAACTGATGCAAAGTGAAGTAAGCAGAACCAGGAGTACAGTTTATATCGTAATAGTAATACTGTGAATGGAGATAATCAACTTTGTAAGACTTAATAACTCTAAACAACACAATGACCAACAACCATGCCAAAGGACTCATGATGAAGCATTGTCTACCTCCAGAAAAAGAAGTGATGGACTCAAGAGTATGGATTGAAGCATATTTTCTTCTATTTCTTTTATTTTTCATGCCTTTGGAGGGGGGGGTAGGACACGGCTAATGTAGATGTAGATGTACATATTTATACATATTTGTAATGTGTTTTGGGGGGAATTGCCTTCTTAATGAGTTGGGGAATGGGGAGCAAGAGAATTTGGAACTGAAAATAAAATAAAATTGATTTTTTAAAGAAAGAAAATAAACTTTCCATCTGGTTCAATGTTGTCTTGCTTTCAATCAAAGTAATCAAGGCTATGTACACTTGTTAAATTTGGCTACATTTGTGCAAAAAAAAATGGCCTTAATAGATCATTTACCACCAAGTAGGATTTTTTTTTTCATTACAGTATCCCATTGAAACCTAGGGCTAATTTCTGTGGCAGGAGTGGAATTACAAAAATATTCTTGTAAGAAACAATTCATCAGCGAAGAAGGAAATCCATTATTTGTAGGACAGACTTGAACATTTTTCTTTAAGAAAATACTTATTTTGGAATTGTTTTCATGTTAATTAAAGATCAATCACAGTCTTGTATCATAAAATACAAAGAATCCCATGGAGCCCAGAACAAGCATTATTCAGTCAATGCTTGCTATGTACCAAGCACTGTGCTAAGTGCTGGGGATGCAAATAAAGGCAAAAAACAGCCCCTTCCTGAAACATCTGACAATTTAAAAGGAGAGATAACATGCAGATGACTTTGTACAAATAAGATACATATAGGATAAACTGGCAACAATCACAGAGGAAAGGTCCTAAGATTAAGAAGGACTAGGAAAGACTTCTTACAAAAGTGGAAATTTAGTTGCATCCTGAAGGAAGCTAAGAAACAAAGATGAGGAGGGAGAGAGAGAAATCTACCACAGGCTTTTGCAATAGTCTAGCAGAGAGGTGATGAGAGTCTGTACTCCGGAAATATAATTGATTTGAGGATTTATACTTTTTATGGATGTAAAATTTTGGAACAGAAGAGGCAATAGCCTCTTAATTGGGCTCCTGGACTCATCTCTCCCCTCTCCAATCCATTTTCCCCACAGTTTCCAAATTGATATTCTTAAAATACAAATGTAACAATTTCACTCTACTCAATAAACTCCCTGGCTCCCTGTTCTCTCTAGGATCAAGTAAGTTCTGGTTAGTATTTAAAGCCATTCACAGCCTGACTCCAACTTACCTCCCCAGCTTTGTTACATATTACTTTGCTTCACAGACTCTTCATTCCAGTTAAACTAGTCTTCTAGCTATTTATCACAATGCAATTCCATTTGCTATCTCCAAGCCTTTGTACAGACTGCTCCCCGTGGGGTTGGAATGCACTTATTCCTTATTCACATATAATGCTAGTTTACTTCTAAGTTTAGCTCAAATGCTACCTCCTACATGAAGTATTTTCTGTGCCCCTTCAAGCTATGAGTGCATTTTGGTTATGGGGTACAGTCAGTGCAAGAGGGGAGTTGAATCTTGTGTGGGAGAAATAGCAAGATGGCCAGTTTGGTTCGACCATAGAGTGCTGGAAAATGAGTAATATATAAAGAAGACTGGAGAGCGGTTTGGGTCAGCTTAGGACAATACACTTGACATATGCTCATCTGACCTCTGTTTATAAACACTTTCAGTGAAAGGGGTGGGAGAGGTTACTAGGCGCAAGTGTGCATGTGCACATATGTGAGCGCGCGCACACACACACACACACACATTCAATACAAATGTCCCTCTCCAATGAATAAGTAGACAAGGGTTATGAACAAAAAGTTCTCAAAGAAATACCAACTTTAAACAATCACATGAGGTTGCTACAAATAATTATTAATAGAGAAACATAAGTCAAAATAACTATGAGGTTTTACTTCATACCCACAATATTGGCAAGGTTAGAAAAAGATAGAGTCAATGTTGGAGGGGCTACAGAAAGACAGGCACATTAATAAACTGTTGGCCCAACCATTCTGGCAAGCAATTTGGAATTATGCTTTAAAAGTGACTGAAATGTCCAACCCCAGGTATCATGTTGCAACATATATTTCCAAAGAAGGTTAAAAAAAAAACAGAGAAGACCTATAGGCATCAAATATTCATAATAGCACTTTTGTGGTAGCAAGAATGGGAAACAAATATATGCCTATTCATTGGGGGAATGGCTCACTAAAATTGTGGTAGAAAAATATAATGGAATAGTACAATTTTATAAAATTTTAAAAGAAACCATGAATATGAAGAATTCAGAGAAGTATTTGAATGAAAAAACATTTACTACTTTACTATTTACTCCATTATTATGTATTAAGCACATAGTAATAAGTTGGCTAAGCACCGGGGATAGAAATAGAAAAAAGTGAGATACATAATCTTTGCTTTCAAAAAGTTCACATTCTAACTGGGAGAGGCAATGCATGAAGCTAAGTTCAGCTGCAGGGTGAGTCTTTAGGTTGCATCAGTGGGTCAGGTGACAGTGCTTTGGGGGGAGGGGGAGAGGGCATAGAGGCAGAGCAGATGGTAAGGCTTGGTGCTCCTTCATGTCACCAGAAGGAATGGTTGGTGGCTCCTCTCTCACCCTAGCAAAAAAAAAAAACCAGTTAAACAGCATAGTTGGATTTTGGGCAGCTGGGAGCTGAGGGAGGGAAGTGAAGGGAAAGCAAGGGAGAAGACATATACATTGATGAAGAGTGAAATAAGGAGAAACAGGAAAAATATATACAATGATTACAGCAATGTAAATGAAAAGATATAAAAAATTAATTTGAACTCTGTAATTACAGTGACTAAGCTTAAGCTCAGGGAATAGTTGAGAAAATACATGTCTGTCTACTTTTTGCAACTTCTACACATTACTCCTAGTTCTACTTTCTGAAGATGAGTGGAACAGTTACTGGAAGCACTATATCTAAACTACATGAAGCCACATGGCTAGGCAACAAGCATTTATTAAGCTTGTGGAGATAGGGGTGACTTGGTTGATGGGCTGGTTGCTCTTGCTTTACTACTTTTTTCTTTCTCTTTTATTTTTTAAAATAAGGAATAGCTCACTGAGGTTGGAAGAAGTATACATAAATATATGAGACTGTTGAAAAATGACAAAACACAAAATTAACTTAAAATAAAAATATAAGAGGTGTAGTGTTCTGGTTGATGTAGGAAAGCAAAGGATTTTTTCGGTGAACTCAGGGATATCTCCAATGTCAAATTTGCCCTGTTGCATATAGTTGTATGCATGTATGTGTATGTATACACACACATGTATATACATATGCACATATACACACATGTATGTATACATTGTTTAGCATGTTGATTCAATATGTATTTATTTGCTACCCACATTTTGTGCCTTTTTTTATAGACTCCCAAGGTTATGAGTTCCTATCACTATAATCTCATTCCTTTATTCCAGGTTTGTGACTGTTTCCTGAACCTCAGACCCTTGTCTGGTAATCTATAATATGCCTCTACAATAATATTGTTTCTATTTTTCCCTCTATTGATTGTTACACAAATGTTCCTAGTGTATTTCCCTCTTTGAGTTCCTGAATTTCCTCACATAGTTGTATTTGCTAAATATTACTATGCCATTCTGTTCATTTTTTGGAAGAAATGAAGCAAGAGTTTGAAAATTTTTTAAGAAATTGTTATCAATGAAATGAGAGTACTAAATGGAAAAATTCAAAAAGAAATGAGAGCTATTAAAGAAAGAAATGGAGAGAAAATTAACAGCTTAGAAAAACAAGGTATAAAATCTTGCCCAAGCAACACTCTCTGAAAATTTGAATAGATGAAATAGAAGCTAACAACCCCATGAGGCAACAAAAAATATATTTTTTTAAAGTCAAAGTCTAAAAAATAGAATAAAATGTAAGGTATCTCATAGTAAATACAACTGACCTGGAAAATAGATCCAGGAGAAAACAATTAGGGATTGTTGGACTATGTGAAGTCCATGACCAAAAAAAGAGCCTAGAGAACATATTTCAAGAATTCTTTAAAGAAAATTGCTCTCATCCCTTAGAAATTGAAAGCAACATGGAAATAGAAAGAATTCACTAGTCACCTTCTGAAACACCAAAATGAAAACTCCCAAGAACACAATAGCCAAAATTCAGAATTTCCAAAATAAAAATAATACTGCCAATAGCCCAAAAGAAAGAATTTAAGTACCGAAGAACCACAGTCAACATCACACATGATTTAGCAGTCACCACTTTAAAGGATCAGAGAGTTTGGAACACGATATTCCAGAAAACAAAATATCTAGGATTATAAACAGAAAAACTCACCCAGCAAAACTTTGTATGCTATAGTACTACAGGAGAAAAATGGACCTTGATGAAATAGAGGACTTCCAAGTATTCCTGATGAAAAAAGCAGAGTTGTGGAGAAATTCTGAAGTTCAGCCAAGACTGAAGAAAAACCCCAAAAAGTCAAACATGAATGAACAATGATAAAGGACTAAACAAGGATAAGTGGTTTATATTCAAATGTGGAGAGATGATTTACATATCCTCTCTGATCCCTATCATCAGGGGTCATAGAGGAAGTTGAATTAGAAAAGTCCTAGGAGTAGTTCTATCTTGATGATCTTAAGAATGGAAAGAGATGAAAAGAGGAATATGCTCGGAGGGTGGGGGAAACGGAATAGGAAAATTATCTCTCATAATTAAGGAGCACAAATAGAAATCTATACAAACAAAAAGGAGGGGGTGGGGGAACTAGCTAACACTTGAACCTTACTCTCTTTGTCAAAAGATGGAAGAATATACACACAATTTGGGTCCAGAAATACATTTCACTCATTAGTGAGATAGGAAAGAAAAGGGGAAAGTGATGAGGGGGAATTAAAGGGAGACTAAATTAATGGAGGGTTTAGTCTTAAGCAAAATAAATTCTTAGGATATACAAAATGTTTATGACTTTTTGAGGTGGCAAACATGGGAATCTGGGGGAATGTCCATTAATTAGGGAATCTATGAATAAGTTATGGTGTATAGATGTGATGGAATACTATTGTGCTAAACACTTATCAGCGTAACAATCAACCAGAATTCCAGAGGAGTAATGATGAAACATGCTACCCATCTCCTGATAGAAAGGTTAAGAACTCAGAATTCACAATGACACCAGTCAATCTACATATATGTATGTGTGTGTTTATGTTTATACATATATATATATATACATTTTCAGTCCAATTCAATAAACATTTATTAAGTGTCTACTATATGTCTACATGTGGCAGGCATATTAAGATCATCCAGCTTAAGCTCTGGGAATACAATTAATAAAAAGAAAGATAGTTCCTGTCCTCAAGGAGCTTATAATCTAATGGAGGGAGACAATGCACAAAAGGAAGCATAAAATGGAAGGACTCAGATCTCCACTTAAGAACATACATAGGCAGTTTGTTTCCATGGCATATTGTACTAATTACATTTTTTAAAGTATCCAGGAGCATCTAGGTGGCACAGTGGATAAAGCCCTTCATGCTGGGTACCCCCTGGTTTTTCACAAATACTAGTACCATGTTGGACACATACTAAGAGCAAATAAATGAAGTGAGATGGCACAGTGGATAGAGTGCAGGGTCTATGTAGAGTCATGAAGACATAAGTTCAAATTTAGCTTCAGATACTTACTAGCTATTTGACTCTGGGCAAGTCACTGAATCTTTATTTGCTTCAGTTTCCTCATCTATAAAATGGGGATAATAATAGTACCTACCTTGTAGGGTTGTTGTGAGAATCAAATGAGATACTGTTTGTAAAACACATAGTACAGTATCTGGGCACATGGTATGCACTATATAAATGTAAGCTATTTGTTATATCATCATCATTATTACTTGTTGACTTGAGGCTTAACAATGCTTAGTATTAAGACATTATTCTAACAATATTTATACTGTAATCAATTCTATTTCTTCCTTTCCTGTAGCAATCAAGATTGAGCATAACTTCTCAGCAATAGACACCATTGTAATAGATAGTGGAAAGACCACTGGGCTGGGAGCCACTTATTCGGCGTATTAACATCGTTTCCATTACTTTTGTGAAAGAAGCCACCCTTCTGATCTCTTTATATGAGACAGATATAGTCTTAATATCTAAACCAGGGCGAGACAAAACAGAGAAAGAAAACTATAAATTCCTTTGTTCTTCAATATCTTCATCCATAAAATGTCTTCAGAGAAAATAAAATAATTGCATGATGCTTGCTAACATATAGCCTCCCCAAACTCCTGTGAAGTAGATTAAATGGATATTATCTCTATTTACAAAGGAGAGAAGGTACAGAAAGATTGTGACTTATTAAAGTTTATACCAATCTCTTGTTTTTTCTACCTCTACAAATACCATTATTTCCTTTGCTGGTTCTTTGTCCTCTTCTTGCCCCCTACTGTAAGCATTTCCCCAAAGCCAGATCTTTGCCTCTCTGCTTTCCTTGATTTTCACCCCTTTTCTTACTCATTTGCTCTCATGACTTCAACTATTTTCTCTGTGCTGATGATTTCCATCCCAATTCACTCTGGCTCCAGTCCTGTTTGTCCATCTGCCTAATCAACAATTCTAATTGAATAGCTTGCCATCATTTAAAATTCAATATGTCTAAAATGGAGCTGAACATTTCTTCCCCAAATGGGCTCTTCTTTCTGGCTTTTCTTGAGAACAGAGACTGTGCTTTTGCTTTTCTTCGTATTCCCCGCATTTAGCAAAGTTCCTAGAATATAACAACAATAACAATAACACTAATAATTAACATTTATATAGTGCTTACTATATGCCAGGTGCTGTGCTTTCCAATGATTATCTCATTTGATCCTCATGACAACCCTAGGAGGTAGGTGCTATCACTATCCTCATTTTATAGATGAGAAAACTGAGGGCAAAGAAAGATTAAGTGCCTTGCCAAGGGTTACACAGCTAGTAAGTGTCTGAGGCTGGATTTGAACTCTGGTCTTAGTGACTCCAGGCCCACCGCTCTATCCACTGTACAACCTAACTGCCTCTGTATAGTAAGTATTTAATAAATGGTTTTTTTTAATTTAACTTGATTTTTATGTTTCAGTTAACAATATCATGACTGTCCCATTCACTCAGGCTCAAAAGTTCAAAGTCATCTTGTACTGCTCCATTTTTCTTTCAATTTCCATTTTTAAACAGTCACTAACTTCTGTAATCTCTTTAATTACAGTGCCTCTGCTTTATCCCAGCCCTTTATCAAATCAGGCCTAGATCACCATAATATACCTACATCTCAGATAGAAAAAGAATTTATTAAGCACTTACTATGTGCCAGGCATTGAGAATACAAACACAAACAAAAAGAAAGATGGTCTCTTTCCTCATGGAGCTTACATTCTAATGAGGGAAGACAACACATAAAAGGGAGCTGAAAAGTAGGAGGAAGAAGGTGCTTGCTTGGGGAGAAGTCTGGAGAGTCAAGAGTAGAGCCAGCAGAACAGTGAGCATAGTGGACTTGGGTACTTCCTTAAATGGAGGTTTCTGGGAGGAAGTCACCAATGAGAGCAGCAAACACAGACTATGACTCTGGGCTCTTCCCCTACAATTTATTCTTGCTTACTACGGACAGTTATTTACATTAAACATCTTTTAATCACATTGCTCCCTCATCCAGAAATCTAAACTTACATCTCTTTTCTTATACCAAATGTGAACATCTCTGTTGGTTTTGAAGGCCTTTCACAATCTGGCTTACATGTGTGACCGTATAAGATTCTCAGAGTTGGGAGGAACTTCAGAGGTCATTTAGCCTAACCTATAACTCAATTGAAAAAGCTCTCTTGAAATAACCCAAGTAAGTAGTTATCCAGTGATGGGAAACTCATTTAAAGACTTTAAATATTGGGGAATTCACTTTTCCTAAGGGAACACATTACATTTTTCAATAATTTTCATTGTTCAGAAGCTATTCTTTATGTCAAGCCTAACTTCTACCACTTCATTTCCCGTAGTTCTGCTCTCTGGGCCCAAGAAGATATAGTTCCTCTGTTATATGATGGTCCTTATTTATCATTGTATCTAACACATTTGCAGTACTCTACTCTAGTTAGGTCAGTGAGAATCCAGCTCTACAGATATATTGTGCTGGATCCCACTTTTGTAACTTCACACTTTTTTTTTTGCTTACTTATACTACTTTCCCCCATCCAAATCCAAGTCATCCTTCAAGGCCCAAGTTAAACGCTATCTCTTATAAGTAGCCATTCTTGATCTCTCTAGCCCTTCTTTATCTCTCTTCCCTCTGAATTTCTTCAGCCTATATAGGGTTGTATCCTATAATTTTACACATAATTATTTATATGAAATATAAAATTAATGTTAATATTAAATATATTATTATGATTGTTTCATGTACGTCAGTCATGTATTCCCCAACTATATTATAAACTTCATTAGGGTAGAGATCAAATATACTTTTGTGCTCTTTTAGTGCCTAGAACAGTGTTAAGCGTATGGTAGATATACAGCAAACACTGGTTGTTTAATACTGCTTTCTCCTTGTTCTTACATGGTCCATTTTGCAATAATATAGTTTCCTTTTCTTTTATAACAACACAATATTCATTATGCTTGACCCTCCTGAACATCAACTTGATTTTTAAATAGTATTTCTTAATTCATTTATATCAATGAAAATTCTTCAGTATCTTTACAACTGTTAACAAACTATTATTTTAATAACAGCTTAGCTCCGGAGAAAACTAAAGAAAATGCACCTTCCTTCATTGAAGAGATGGGTTCGTAATATTATATATACTGTAAAATGTGGTTGATATGTTGGTTGGTTTTGCTGAATTTTTTTTTCCTTTTCTTTTTTGTTTATTTTGTTCATTTTGTTCCAAGGGAAAACTCATGGGGTAGAGGAGGGAAGAAGGATATATCCACAAATGAACATGAAATAAAAACAGAAGTCATTGAGAAATAATGTTTTAAAAGGATTATTAGCAAACTCAATGAACTTATTATCATCTGCCAAATCATGGCAGCCTACACAGGATACTATATATTTCACCATCTCAGACACTCATATAAAGAATTCTAAATGATGTTGAACATCCAGGCAGGCTAGTAGGAGAGAACCTAGTCTGGTTCATGAAATCAGATTTCCAGGAAAATCAAAGCTGGCTCCCTGACTATTTGATAAGGAAATAGTCTTATTTTACAGTAGAGATATGGTGGGTGGAATTTGCTATGATGCTGTTGCCTTTGTCCACTAGAGAGGGGCCCATTTATAACTAGGTTGTCACTCATGCAAAGGCTTATTGTGTATTATACTCCATCCAATTATGCAACCTTGAAACTGTGGATTTACCATACGCCTAAAATCATCTTACTTTCTTATTGATCCAATATAATTAATATGCAACTCATCACATTTATTTTTTTTCATCATCCTTCAAGCACTGGGTCCAAAACATTTTTTTTTTACCTCATTAAGAATATGGACAAGATGGAATGATTATTTCTTTGAAGTTTTAATATTGTTGTGTTTGTTATTTCTTTTTTATGGTGTCTGATATGGGACATTCCTTATAATACAACACCTTACTCTCACTTTTCTTGGATAAGATTATGGGAAAAAATGAGAAAATAATATTCTTATAAAGTTGGCTGCATGTTATTGAAGAACTTAAAACTGCTTTCAAGAGAATTTGTTGGATATATGTGTGTTTATATATGTTAACTCTATGTTATACATGCATATAAAGGTACATATTGTATGTATGTGTGTGCATGCACATGTCTAAGGCTTGTATAAGCAGGGATATAGGAGAAGCAGGGCCAACAGTACAGGCAACAATTCTCAATAGTCAAAGTATTTTATTGCTGATAACAGCTCACATTTTACCAACAAAACTAATTATCACAGGTTTGAAATACTGTTCCTTACCAAAAAAGAAAAAAAAATACAAAAAAACAATGAAATGGTCATCTTACCTATAAAGGTCCGTAATCAAACCTTCCCTGTGACGAGAACAGAGGTTGTTAAGGAGTTGCTCATGCTGTCCAAACAAAGTGATGTAGTTGGAGGTAGGAAATGGTCTGCTAGAAAGGCAGGTAATGGTTTCCACCATTTGATATTTATTAATGTGAATTCTAAAGTAATTTCCTTCTTTTGCTTTGCCTGTTATTATTTGTAAACCCTGGGTGGGGGGAAAACAGAAATAATATTTTCAAAAAATACCTAGGCTGTGAGGACTTTCCTAGAGTACTTTTCAACTAGGGGAAACAGTACATGTTGTATTATTGCTGTTTCTATTAATAACACTTGATATTGATTGGACAGACAGAAGATAAGTGTATCAGAAATCCCATATTGCAACCTAATGGCTAAATGTTGCTCAGGGACCTTTAAAGCTATAGTTACACTGTATCATGTTTTTTAATTAGTTGCTAGGTTACAGGCCATTCTGTGTTACCAGAACATCACAAAACTAACATATTTATCTAGGTTTGTTCACTTCTGAGAGGTAAATATTTCTTTTAAGTTTTCACCCAAATCATCCTAAATTTTACAAAACTCTTTTCAAAAAACAGGGGGAAAACCTGGCCAAAAGCAATTTTTTTTTTAAAAAAGATTTCAATTATGTTTTAAGTTTATGGGATTTGGTTTACGGGGATTGGGATATGGACTTTTACTTCAATTTAATTCAGCAAGTATCCCTGCCTTCAAGGTCCTTATATTCTAAATCACAATCACGGAACTATTTGAATATAGTACATTTTAGGGACAAGAGCTTGGGATTACTTCAGTGCCTTTCCAACTCTGAAATTTCAATAGCACCCTTTTTAGTTCAGAAATTTGCTGTGGGTTAAAACTTTGGCATATGGAAGTCTGGCATGGAGTCAGAACTAAAGTTATAATATGAAAATTATTTTAGGAATATTTTGTTGAAATTCATTTAAAATATAGCCATAAATGTTTGTTTAATTGGCGCTGTTATTCAAAATTAAGTGCACAACTTGATTAATGTTTAATTAAAAAAATTTTTTTACTCATGGACATGTCCATTTCAGTCACTACTTAATTGGTCCAGATTTGTCAGTGACTACAGCAGCAATACCAAATTAATGTAACATATATATACACAAACACACACATACATATATAATGTATATATACATATATAATGTGTACACACACTAATGAGATACTACTTTGTCTACATTACATACACTCAATTCAATTCAAGAAGCATTTATTAGATGCCTACTATGTGCCAGGCACTGTGTTAGGGACTGAGGATACAAAGGCAAAAACAAAACAATCCTCTGCTTATATTCTACAGGATCAGGTAACATATATATAAACGATTAAATGCAGAATATAGCAATTTTGACGACCACTAACAACTAGAGGAATCATAAAAAGTTGTCTTGTGGGAATAAGTAATATTTGAGCTGAGCCTTGTAGGTACCTCTGGATTCTAATCTGTGAAGAGAAAGAGGAAACTTCTAGTCCTGGGAGGACAGACTACACAAAAGACATGGAGACAGGAAATGAAATGTAAATGAGGAACAGTAAATATAGGCCAGTGTAGCTGGAATGTAGTTTGTGAGGGGAAGAAATGTTTAATCAGCCTGGAACCAAATTGTGAAGGACTTCAAATGTCAGAAAAGTTTGTATTTTATCCTAAAGGCAGTAAAGGGCCACACAAACTTTTTGAGCATGGAAAAGATATGGCTGGATTTGTGCTTTAGAAAGAACAATTTGGCAGCTATTTGGAGGATGAATTGGAAAGGGAAATGGAAAATCATTTAGGAACCTATTGTGAGCCTGAATTGGGGTGGTTGTGGTGTAAATGGAAGGAAACTGTGGAAATAGAGCTGACAAGAGTTGGTGACTAGTTGGACATGGTACGGGTTGGGATTGAATTGACAAGTCTATGGTGAATCTGAGGTTATAAAATTGAGTGTAAGAATGATGGCACCTTTGACAGAAATCAGAAAATTGGAAGGAGGTGGTTTAGGAGGGAATAATGTTATTTTGGACATCCTGGATTTGAGATTTCTATAGGACATCCATGTGGAAGTGTCCAGTTGTCAGTAGGATACGAGGGACTGGAGCTCAGAGAGAGATGAGGCTAGATATGTAGATTTCAGAGTCATCTACCCTTGAACTCTTTGGGAGCTTTATACAAACAAGCAACATAACAGGATAAATAGGAAATAAGAAACAGTGGCACTAGAATTAAGAGGGGCTATGAAAGGCTTCCTGTGGAAGATTGGACTTTACTTGGACCATGAAAGAAGCCAGGGAAGCCAGGAGGCAGAGAGGAAGGAGAGCATTCTAGGATGGATGACAGTCAGAGAAAATGCCGGGGCACAGAGAAGGAGTGTCTTGTTCATGAAATGGCAAAGAGGCTAGTGTCACTGGCTCAAATAGAGGTGGAGAGTAAAGGTGTAAGAAGAGTGTAAGGTTAGGAAGGGCTTTGAATGACAAATAAAGCATTTTGCACTTGATCCTGGAGGTGCTAGAGAGCCACTGGAGTTTCTTGAGTAGATGATGATATGGTTGGACTTGTGTTTAGGAAAATCACTTTGGTGGCTGATTGGAGGGTGGATTGAAGTGGAGAGAGACTTGAGGCAAGCAAGCTTACCAGCAGACTATTGCAATAGTCCAGGCATAAGCAGATGAGGGCCTGCACCAGGGTGGTGGCAGTGTCAGAGGAGAGAAGGAGTAGTATTTGAGAGATGTTGCAAAGGTGCAATCAGCAGGTTTTGGCAACAGATTGGACATGGGAGAGATAGTGAGAAATCTAGGATGATTCCTAAATTGCAAGCCTAGTGCACTGGGGAAATGGTGTTGCCCTCTACAGTAATAAGGAAGGTAGGAGGGGGAAAAGGTTTAGGAGGGAAAGATAATGAGTTCAATTTTGGACAGTTTAAAAGCATTTGATGAACTGGCCATATAAGGTCCTTTCCAACTGTATCTGATTAAGGGAACCTGATGAAATCTTTGAGCAGTCAAGTGAGCTTTCCATTTCCTTCTGATTTCTGTACGGTTTCTTTCTCTTAGATAGTATCTAACTGTTTCTCTGTCATGTTTCACTGTCACCACTTCCTGGCACATGGTAGATTCTTAATAGATTCTTCTAAGGGTTGAGTGTGGTGGCACTTACCTGTAATGATTGCTAAAGGGGAGTCTGAGACTGATGGATCACTTGAGTTCAGCAGTTGTGAACATGAATTTATATACTAATTAGGTGCTCTCACTAAGTGTGGCACCAGTATGATCAGTCTTCAGGAGCAGGGGCTACCAGGCTTCCTAAGGAGGAATCAATGAGCAAATCAGGGCTCCTATGCCAATCAGTAATGTAATAGGGTCCATGAGTGGCCACTGTATTTCCAGTCTGTACAAGGTAAGGATATCCACTCTCAAAAAAAAGTTTGTTGAATGAATAAATGAACTATGACTCAAGATTCAGATGTAGTATTGGTTTGTGTTTTGTTCCAATTAAGAAAAGTGTTCTTATGATTTTTTTCTATAATTTCTCTAGTTTTGTCAAAAGGTCTAGATTAGTCAATTGAATTTAAGCACCACTATATATAAGATTTGATATTAAAAATAATTCCAACTTCCTTAGTCATGATGAAGGTACAATTTTAAATTTAATGGTATCCAAGGCAGAATTTGTTGTGACACATTGTTTCATTCCATGATGTTTAAGCCAACCAAGCATGTGGACTAGAATTTGTAAATTAGTTCATTATGTAGGCTATTTGGGGGATCCTTTTCTTTCTTTTATCATGTTACTTCACAAAGATTTTATGAATTATTAAACTGCTTTGTCATATATTACATTTCAAGGTCTTGTAAAATGTCTAGTAAAATTTTTGTGTATTTCATATTATTAATAAAAATGAGATAACATTATTCAATGCACTGTACAGTTGGTCAACTGGCTGTCTTTAGGAGATGGCCTCATCATCTTGGCAGCAGCTTTATATAAATGGTAGCCAGTGCCAAAAGGATGCCATGGAATGAGTCTACATTTTTACTTAGAGAATAAAACAGAAAAATCTGGGGAGATCTTTTGCACTAATTAAAAAGGAGGCCCAACTGGCAAAACATTCAATTAAAACCAGAGTTCATATTCAAATGCTAGGAAAAATAATTTATGTATGTTGCTTTTTTACTACAATTCTCATTATCTAATGTTTTTTATTTTTTTATTTTTTGGCTCTTCTGAGTATGACAGACAATGGCATACATATCAGTGGGCAGAATCTGTGAAATCTTACACAAAGACTTGGCTTCTGGATGAAGCATAGAATTAGAAGTTTTAGAGTTAAAAGAGATTTATAGATCATTTAGTACAACTCCCCCATTCTGTAGATGGTAAAACTGAACTGACTTATATGACAAGGATGGACTTTTACTTGCTGTTCCCTTTATGCAATATTCCACCTCTGTGCCTGAGCACAGGCTGTCCCCTTGGCCTGGATTTCTCCTCTCACTTCTGTCTCTTGGAGCTTCTAGCTTCCTTCAAGGCTCAGTTTAGGTGCTGCTTCCTTCCCTAGACATTTCCCGATTTCCCCAGTCCTTGGTCACTTCCCCTGCCTCCTATGCCCTGAGAGACTGTGCAATGTCATGGATCTGCGAGATGAATATGGTGAAGGGATGGTAAATGGGCAAGTTTGCATGGATTGTAGTGTGAGTGAAGGGAACTAATGTGCAATAAACTTGGAAATGTAGGTTGGAGCCAGGCTATAAAGGTATTTAAGTGCCAAAGAAAGAAGTTTGTATTTAGGCAACAAGGAGCCACTGGAAGTTATTGAGCAGAGGAGTGACAACATTAGACCCAGGCTTTAGAATTATTACTTTGGTAGCTCAGTGATGTATTGGAGAGAGAAGAGATGAGGCAAAGAGGCCAAGTAAGAGATTACTGTAATAGTCCAAATGAGGTGTGCTGAATTAGGGTGATCATGGTGTGAACAGGGAAGGGGGTGGCAATAATACTTCTTTATATTGTGCTTGCTAAGTGCCAGGCAATTGTACAAAAATTATCTCATTTGGTCTTCACAAATCCTACAAGAAGGGAGACAGTATTATTGTCCCCATTTTACAGTTGGGGGAATTAAGGCAGAGGTTAAATGACTTGCCCAGGGTCACACAGCCAATGTTATAAGATAGATTTAAGGGTCCTCCTGATTCCAGACCTAGTGTTTTTATCCCCTGTGCCACCTAGCTGTCACTAAAGTAGAGACAAAAGTGGTTGTGCATTGTGTGTGAGAGAGATGTTAAGGGATTAGAACTGTAAGGACGTGGTAACTGATTTCATTTATGAGGTAAGAGAAAAGGAGGCACATAAAGTAGGAACTTTTAAAATACCTGTTGATTGCTTGATTGCCGAGGTAATTCAGTTAACTGACAGTATATGAGGGACTTTGATTCAAGTCTTATGAGGTTTATTAAACGGTCCTTTGATTCAGGTCTTGCGGGGTTTATTAGATGGTCCTAAACATTATTGGTTGTTGCTATTTTTATACATTGGCCTGGCAAGTATCTTAAGATACTTACCTATACTTATCTTACCTGTAAGGTTTTTTTAAAAGTGCTCAACTAATCATTATTTTTTTGGTCTTAATTTGCTCAAATTTCCAGGCTATTAAATCAGTAGAATGTATCAGATCTGTTGACTTTAATGTTGTTCTCTTGTTCTGCCTTAACACAATGATAGTTTTTCATCTTCATGAAAATTACGCCCTGGACCTCATCTCAATATCACATAGCATAGAACCATATATCACCACATATTCATATTCAATAGGGACTGCCTAATTATTATTGAGCTCTATTTAATGTTCACCTCAAGTGGACATAAATTACTTTCTGACATAATCTCCTGTGGCTTCTATTTGTTAAAAGTCACATTAGAGAACTCTGAGGCAGTTATGAATGTCGTTGGGTGGTTCTAGGCTCTAGGTTCTAGCTATATCAGGCTTGATATAACATATTCACAGTATTTCTATACATGTGACTTTCTGGTCAATGATCCAAAGAGCTACCTTAAATAATTTTTAATAAAGAAAGCTGATCTCCTTTAGATTAAGTGGTATGTGGGTAAAGTAGAGGAACAGTCAGCAAGAATACTTACAAAGTCACCCTGAGTGACTTGCACATCCAAGGGAGTAGGAATCATTGGTTTGCCAACATGCAAGTAATAATATGGTCCAGGAAGAAGACCTCCTAGGAGAATGAAAATATTTTTACATTTAAAAATTATTATTGATAGGATATTATTCTTTGCATTTTCAGGATGGTACAAATGAAGAAAGACAGTAATATGTATCTTTTTTTGGTAATAATAGCAATAACTCAACTTTAAAGGGCTTATATTTGTCTAGTGCTTGAATTATTTTAATTTTTGTTACTTCAGCTGATCTTCATACTCTGTGAGGAAGTGAGGGCAGCGCTGAAGTGAATTAAAAGCAGTGCATTATAGAGTGCTGGTAGTGTGGGTCCTCCAAGTAACAAGAGAAGTGGCCAGTGAAGAGCTTTGTATAAGTATGTGGATAGGAAAAATGGGATGGCAGCTGAGGCAGCCAGTGTGGCTCAGTAGATAAAGCCCTGGGCCTGGAGTCAGGAAGAGCTGAGTTCAAATCGAGCTTCAGACACTTCCTAGCTGTGTGAACCAGGGCAAATCATTTAACCTCTTATTGCCTGACAAAATGGATCCACTGGAGAAGAAAATGGCGAAGCACTTTTCTTTGCCAAGAAATGCCAAATGGGGTCACAAAGTATCGGACTGAACAACAACATCAACAACAACTGCAACAACTAGGGCTCATCTCAGGACGGCTCAGGTCATGGCACACATGGGGCTAATAATAATGACCAGCATTCATATAGCACTTTTAAGTTTTACAAAGCACTTTACAGATATCTTATTTGACACTTGCAACAACCCTGGGAGGTAAGTGCTATTATTATCCCCATTTTACAGGTGTGGAAACTGAGGCAGAAAGGAGTCAAGTGACTTCCACTAGGGTCACGCAGGATCACACAGCTAGTAAGTTTTCTGAGGCAGGACTTGAACTCAGGTCCTCTGGATTCTAGGTCTAGTGCTTTTTCTCCTGTACCACCTAGCTGTCATTGTGGAGCTTATATAGACACTCACTAGTTCTGTGACCTTGAGCAAGTCACTTGACTTCTGTCTGTCTCAATTTCCTCATCTGTAAAATGGGTTTAATAATAACAGTGTTATTATGATAAAATGAGATCATATTTGTAAAACACTTTGTGCTTGAATTTGCCTCTCCTTGCCCCACCCAGTGCAAACTCTTAATTACTCACCTTGGCCACAGCCAAACTCTCTTGACATTTGTTAAGCTACCATTGACCCAGATTTGAATAATGTTTTTGTTTTTTTTTTTACAAACCTTTAATCTTAGCTCCTTTATATATAGGAATAAGTCTATCCAGATCCCCGGGTGGCTCAGTTACTGGTTCCAGAGTTGGATCAAAGAGTTTCAGCATGGTTGCAGCAAGCTGGAAGCCAATTTCTTTTGAACTGAAGCTACTGTGTGTCCACTCATTTGCATAATATCTATTGGAGAACTTGGTGAGAGGCCCTGCAGCTCGAATGGTTACGTCGTTTGTGTGAAAAGTGGTGTCAATCACAAGTCTTCCATCATATACAAGACATGAATCATTAAGTGCTTTGAAAGTCTCATAATCCACATCCTTTTCATGAGAGCTGAAGAATGCCTGAAAAATGGAAATTCACATTTGCATTCAGTCAAATTCATTTTATATTTTCATTTTTTATATTACACAAAGCAACAGAACTCTCCTAGGTATTTTATGATCTTTGGTTCAGAAAGAAAATTTGCAGAAAATTAGTAATATTTGGAGAAAGGGTCACATTGTAGAAATTTTTTTTCCTATTAAGACCTATCTTGCCTCTTTTCCTCTCAAAATTTTGTGCAGGAGAGGAATGGGAGAACTAGATTGCACAGTGAATAGAGCACAGGGCCTAGAGTCAAGAAGACCTGAGTTCACCTCTAGCCTCAGACACCTACTACCGTATAACTCTGGACAAGTCACTTAGCCCCTGTTTGCCTTAGTTTCCTCAACTGTAAAATTCAGATAATCATAGCACCTACCTCCCAGCATTGTTGTGAGGATCAAATGAAATAATATTTGTAAAGTGTAGCATAATGTTAGGGTACATAGAAGGTATTTGCTAAGTGTTAGCAATTATTTCTTTAAAACTTTAAAACCTCAAGTTTTAGGGTTTTTTTTTTCTTCCACATGAACTACTGTTAATTAAGATTTCTGCTGTCCTGTATATGTGTACATGATCATTTCGCGAACTTACAGGAAGATTTTACATTTATACCTATTGAATGGCATGTTAGTAGTTTTGGCCCATTGTTCTAGACTATAGATTTTTTTTTTTGAATCCTGATTCTTCCAATATATTAGCTATCCCTCCTAGCTTTGTTTCATTTCCTAATCTGATAATCATGTCTTCAACTCATTGATAAAAATGCCAAAGAGAGCAGGGTAAATCATGCAGTAGCATTTATTTGGAACTTTAAGGTTTGCAAAGTGTTTTACAAATATGATCTCATTTTATCATAATAACACTGTTATTATTAAACCCATTTTACAGATGAGGAAACTGAGACAGACAGAGGTCAAGTGACTTGTTCAAGGTCACAGAACTAATGAGTGTCTACATAAGCTCCACAATCCTTCTAGGGCACTTCTCTCATACATCATCACAACTCTCTTAGAGGCAGGCTTCCCAGCCTTTCCGTGTGGGGAATTTACATTAACCGAGCAAGCTGATGGGGTCTGCACACATGCCAATTCTTGGTTAACCCTTTCCCTCATTTGAAAATTTTGCCATCACTGGTATATAGGCAGGGCTGTGTTTTGAACACAATGTCTACGTCTCCAATCCAGAATTGTCCCCTGGAGTCTCTGGGGAGGCATAAGCATTGTCCTTTCACTCAGTGCAAGACATAAGAAAGTTTCCAGTCAATGTGGCATGATTTCATACAGGCCCACACGTACAGGCTAAAGTCACAATTATGTCCCAATACAAAGTTTTTCAGATTCAACAAAGATGAAACATTTCACAGCATTTAATGAAGACAACTGCTTGTTTAGAACTCAACAAACACCTGATTTGATGCACAAATGACCCTTCTTAACCCAAAGGCATGGAAGCAAAAAAAAAAAAAGGAAAGAAAGGGAGAGAGGAAGAAAGAAAAAGAGAGGAAAAACAAGGAAAGAAAGAAAGAAAAGAAAAGAAAAAGAAAATCAACTTCCTATCTTGGAAGAAAATCTGGACCCTCCAGAGCTTTCCAGACTAGACTATTAAATCCCTCTGGAAAGGGATTTAAGACCTAGGGTAGGTTGGAAATCACCTCTCTCACTCTCAGGTGGAAAACTAAACCAATTTGGCTTGGTGCCTATACACTGACATTGAATACCAGGAGACTAGGGTCTTTCACCCTCTCCTTTTCTACTAGAGATCCTCCTCTGCTCTCAACTTACAGATAAGAGTCACGTAGAGTTGGACACTACTGAACAACAACAACTAAGAGTACTGAGAAGTTAAGTGACTCGTCCAGGGTCACACAGCCAGTATGTGCTAGAGGCAGGATTTACAATCTGGTCTTCCTGGATTTAAGGCCAGTTTTTGTCCACTGTATAAAATTGCCTATACACCAGTTTAGTAACCCTATGAAGAAAAAAATGAAATGAAAGGGAGATAAAAAAAATTCCCAAGTAAAGCTGCCCAAATAATTAATTTAAAATTGGAGTTTTTGTTTTTGTTCAATACTATTTAGGCCTTTAATTCCCTTTCAACAATGTTTAGTATATCCATTCTCACAATAATATCATTTCTAATGCTCTCCATAATGCTTCCACTTATAATTTCATGGATTTTCATACAAATTTATATCTTATTGCCACAAGGTGTTCTTCCTATGTCCCTTCTATTATATTTGTTTCTTCTGTGTGGGGTGTAGGGTGTATGGGAGAGAAAAGATATTAGACTGACTACCAAACTGAAGGTCTACAGAGCCATTTGTGCTGACGCCATTGTTTTAGTGAAACCTGAACAGTCTACTAGCGCCATGCTGGGAAACTGAATCACTTCCATTTTAATTGCCTTAAGAAGATTCTGAAGATCACCCGGGAGGATAAAATGCCAGACACCAAGGTCCTTTCTCGAATTAAACTGCCAAGCATTCAAACTCTACTTTAGAGAGTGCAACTCTTAAGGGGCTAGCCATGTTGTTTGAATGCAAAACATAGGCTTGCCAAAAAGACTATTTTATGGAGAACTCACACAGGGCAAGCATTCACATGGTGGTCAGAAGTGATACAAGGATATTGTCAACGTCTCTCTTAAGAACTTTGGAATTGATTGTGTGACATGGGAGACACTAACACAGGACCGCTCAGCATGGCGTGCCCACATTGGAGAATGTGCTGTGCTCTATGAGCAAAGCAGAATTGAAGTAGCTCAAAAGAAACACAAGATGGACAGATTTAGAGAATCCACCCCAAATGTTCACATGGACTATTCGTGCCCAACCTGTGGTAGAACATTCTGAGCTTGTATTGGTCTGATTAGCCACACTCAGATACAGTGAAACTTGATTCTAGCATGGTGATGTCGTTTTGGTCCTCTTTGATAACAAAGGACAACAACCAGTTTCTTCTGAGTGAGGTATATATGTTCCATTGTCATATTCCAATTGATCCAAATCCCACCAAATCTATATGGCTACAGGGAGTCAGCCCCTCCCCCCGCCTTGGCTTTTCTTGACATCTCAAGGACACCACTAGTGCATACAGCCCAAACATTGGTTACTGTTTGCTCTTGCCACATGGGCAGTGCATCTAAAAATAATAGCACATTCTCCTTGATCAGCCATGCACCTTGGTATTTCTCAGCAAGAAACCCAACTGCCTCTATATACCTTTTTTCCTGAGGCTAGTAAAAAGATTCATTGTACCTACCAGCATCTATAAATTCTCCTTATTGTTCCATAGAATATAGGATGTTGCTGCTACTTCCTAAGGTCCAGATTCACCTTCTAAAAGAAGAGCTTTGTGCAGTTTTCTTTGCCTTCATTTCCTTATGTATCAAGCTCTTTCACTGGCCAGTGTCTTCCTAGGGATTCAATTTTCCTTCTGCCTCCAGAGAAGAAGCATATTTTCTGTCTAATAATAACCCCTCTAAGAATATTTCCTTCTTTCTAAAAAGCCAGAATGAAGAGAGACTACCCTCTAGTCCTTTTTCTCCCTCAGTAAAGTAGAGCAGCGTGCATTTATAGTACACATAATTGGTGTCTCAGGTAGAAAGACAAACATAGCATCAATCTATCATCAGTAGAACAGTTCCATTGATAGCTATAATTCACAGGTTATCAGTATCTATTCTAGTCTTTTGTGGCATGATGACTCTCCCCCAACCTAGAACTTTCCTCTCTTGGCTACCCCAGAAAACCTCCTAGTTGCTATCACTAATTTTTGCTTGACTCCTAGGGGTGTAAAATGGCTGCAAACTTCTACTAATATGATAGATCATCAACACTCATTTATTCAACTCAGTTTGCTATAGCACAGAAACCCTTCTCACTCACCTCTTCAAATCCTGTTTGCCCTTCCTGATGTCTGTGGGTACCTGATTGTAGAGGGAAGAGAAGGCTGCTCTTTAAAATTGGCCTGACTTATTGTGTCCCCCTCCCTTCCAGCTTCTGCTAAGGTGCTAGGTGTTACCTCTGTTCAATTTTTGAACTTGGAGGCTTGAAGTCAGGCTGTTTCAAACCCATGAAAAGAAGTCCTTTCACAGTTTGCTTAGGAGTCAGAGAATTTGTATCCCCCAAAACATGGACATCAAGGAAGGTTTTTTGTTTTTGTTTTTGTTTTTGTTTTCCTTCTCAATACCCCCTGAGAGTGGATATAGAACTCTGAAACAAAAAGGGAGAAACTGGGCAAAACAGAAATGTTTTATTTGAAGGCAGAAGGTTATAAAACACATGCATATTAGTAGAGAAAAATAGTTAAAGAAAACCCTTTTTAAAAAACCCAACAAAAATGAAACCCTTTCACTACTGTCTCCACACAAATCAGCCTTTCAGACTGGCTGCAACCCCAATGTTAGAGCAATACTGCAGAGGTAACTACTTACGGCACACTGTATTTTAAAAGGTTTTGTTGGTGTAGTGAAAGAAGCACACGTTATGGGATCGGGGTCTTCACCATCATTCCACTGCGCAAGAATAGCCTCATGATAAACAGATACGTTGGCGGCCAGCAAAGCTTCCTGGATGGCATTTTCCACTGCATAGTTGTTAATGCAAGTAATGTTAGAACTGAGTGGAGGCTGCACCATGTGTATCCTATTGCCGCTAATTCCAAGATGTAAGAGGGTTTCAACAGTGGTGTAAATGTCAATTGTATTCCCATAGATGATGACATTCCCTAGAAAAAAAGGGGGGAAATCCAAGACATACAATAAAAACCTTATTAGTGTAACTCAAATGATAATAAAACAGAATTGCTCTCTTTGACCCTCTTATTTCTCTGATGCTCTGAAGCAAACAATGTTACCTAGCAACAGGGACTAAGATAATTTAGTGAAGAGTCTGTATAAAACATCTCACAAAGTAGACAAGTACTTTTAACACAGAAGTAGGACATTCATTTATGTTCCAATAATTTAAAATTTTGAAATTATTCTGCTGGAAACTCTCTAGAATAAAAACCTTTTATCTTGTTTCTTTCCCTATTTGCTGCACTTACTAGACAAATAGAATCATTAAAGTTATAGCATACAGATTTCTCTTACAAAATGCAAAAACTATAGTTCAAAATATGATTCACATAAGTGTTGAACAAGCTGCACATGGTAATACTGATTTTTGGTTGACTAAAAAAATGAATTAGGGAGAGATACTTTGCAACAGAAGCCCTGAATGTTCTATTATTCATTGGAAAATTTCATGGAGATTTAAATTTGGGTGATAGGAATGTAAAGGCTTAAGACATAAATAACAGAAGTGACCAAAATGTGTCCTAGGTGTAGGGTGCAGTATTTTGGATGAAGAACAAAATATTTCAAAATAGTCTGCAAAGATTCTAATATGAAAGGCCTTTTGAGGTTAACAACTCTGATCTCCCTGTTAGGTTTTTTGAAAATGCTAAAAGAATACATGAGTAATTTTATTTGTTTCATTATTTTCATCAAAAGAAAATTAAATTGTGATGTCTGAGATAGACGAATGGTTAGCTTTATATTGTAAAGAAGCAGGAAGTGTTAATATTTCAGGTAAGTTGTAGTACTCTTACCTTTTAACCAAAATACCTGTTTCTAAACTTAACTTTTCTACCCTTCCACTTATTTATGAAATGTTAATGGTAGCAATTTTCAAAGCCCAAATAAATGGTTGATGTCTATATTCAATCTGGCTTGATAAATTATTCAAGCAAGCTGTTGTAAGGTACAAGGGTCTCTGTTGCTTTAGTAGGGGCCCAAAAAAGAGTCAAAACTCTTAACAGCTAACAGCTGCAGGCTCCTCCATGAAATATGAGTGAAGACCAACGCTATTTCTTGATCTTCCCCACCATCTGCCCTCTCTTTAGAAGACAAGAACATGAATGTATTTTATGTAACAAATTGCAGTCCTGTCCATCCACTGAAGAAATGCCTCTTTTGAGGGCTGATTGTGATTTATGGTACTATTGGTCATGAATACTTATCCTTGAAGACTTTTTGGAAACCTTCTAGTGGGGTATGTCGATACCGTAAATATAATTTATACATATTGTATAAATTTAAACATATTGTAATTTAGGAAAATGAAATCAACCATCCATGCATTGGTTCTCAAGTATTTGATGTCACTAGTTGCACTTTGTGCAAACAGACTTTCCCCTTTTCTTTCGTTCTGTAGCTACTTTGATGGGTTTTTATACTGATAGGAACTCATTACCATGACACCATCTTTGTTCACATATTCTAATGAAATATAGCTTAATGAGAAATGCTATTAAAGGATTGTGAGAGATATTTCCCATGGGCTGGAAATGGCAAGCATTTTGTTTAAATTATAGTGGCATTTGCCCACTCTACAATGATAAATCTTAACTATATGGCCAAACAAAATTTTTAGCTTATCAGGTAGGAAAGATTTTGCATTCTAAGAAAACTTCCACTTTTATTTAATCTTTCAGAACACACAAGTTAAAGTTAGAATTATATCAGAATAAGATTTTTAGTCCCACAAACTCAGAATTAAGGGAGTCTCAGGTGACCTTATACTATCCTTTTATAGTATATGGTTTAAATAGGAGGTTTTATTACATGGTTTTGGAATAGCAGGTGATGTAATATTGTTGGTGTTTGGGAAACATTCATTTTATAATAAAAGATACTGATACCAAATAAATAGGAAGTGATAAGAATGAATTTTTATCCCAAAGGACAATAACCATCACAAAAACTCAGTTGTTTTTTTTAAATGTGACTTTGGGGACGTACTTAAGTTTCCATTAGAACAACTTTATTTTCTTTTTTCATGCGCATGCAAATGATACCTTTGGTGATACTGAATATACATTTATATGTATTTTTATGTATGTATATCTAATTAAATACCTATAGAAAATAAACATAGACATATTAAAATATAAATATATAAAATAAATGTTTATATAAAACTATACATTTTCCCATTACATTTATATTTGTCATTAATAAGACTATGTCATAATCTCCCAAATAATGATGCCTCCTTGCAGTGTAGAAAAAATTCTGAGCTCTCAAAGGCCATGCCACAGCAAACAAACTTAGGCAGGTCCTCCCAGGATAGAAAGACTGAGTATGGACATGCACTGAAGTGCATCTATGATTTGAAGGCTAATCTCACCAAGCTCAGAGAGGCTCATGAGCAGGGGGTCGCCTAGCAGGTGACAATTTGGGGGGGGGATGTTTTGGACGCAAATTCATGAAATTCTATTAAGATATAGAAGGGCGGTAACTAATAGTGGTTGAAGATAAAATCACATATCCTTGAAGTATGCCATTATACCTCCTATAATGTTCACTATTAAATAAATTAGTCAATGTCTAATTTATTTATTATTTAACCTAGACTATATCTAATTGATTTAACCAATAATCATCCCTTCCCTCTTCCCAAAGCCGAATAATGACAATACTTTGCATTTATATATTGGATTATAATCTAAAAAAGCACTTTCACATATACTGTTTCATTTGATCCTCTCTGGTGTTATTAGTGTAATATTACAGAAAAGGAAACTGATGTTAGAGAGGTTAAGCGATTTGTCCAAAGTCACAATTATCCCAAGTGGCAGACCCGGTACTTGAAGAAGCATATTTTTATTTCTAGGCCAGTACTCATATAGTAATTAATGGTGTTCTGTCTCTGAGGTAATAGCATTTTAAAGAGGTTCCATTCTCTTTGAAAGTATTTTTCCACTTGTATTAATGACATGTTTGCTTGTTTTAATAATTTCCAATTTTTCATTAATGAATTCATTTTTTTTCTGCTTTAGAAATCAACCAAATTTAACCTTATTGCCCAATTGTCTTTAGGGAAGTTTCTATGAATATATGTTGAAAACAAAAATGAATGGGAAAGGAGGAACTAGTTGCACATTCCCTGCCCCACCACTACCCTGCTCCTCCCCCACACTCCCCAACCAAGAGAATAAAGAAATTGACAAAGGCCATATCTATACAGTTATGGTCAAATCAAGTTGGGCCTGAAAACATAATCAGAAAATCAGAGCCACCCCTAATAATATTTTGTGGGGCAAACAGCTTGAAAAAGTCAATTGAAGGTGAGGAGGAAACCTCAAAGAGAGAATTCAGATTTCTGGTCATAAAGTTCTTTGGGGTCACCACTCTTTTAGAGGGAAAGAGGGGGAAGAGAGAGCAAAAGAGAGAGAGAGAGAATGATTTTGCTTCTGTTTAGTATGGAAAAAGTTGAAGCTTTCCCTCACTCCCAAGTTTTTGAACAACCCAAAATAAAAACATCCTTCCCCAACAAAGATAGTATTTAGGTCAATTAAAATATGGAAGGATCAAGTAGTTTGTTCAATCCTTCTTTAGACAAAAAAAAATTCCTCTTTCCCTAAAGATGATAAATAATGTAAGAAGGTTCACAGCGTTGAAAGGTGATTGCAATTTACAGGAACTAGGGACTAAAGGTAATAATTGTAACCTCATTGGATGACTAAGGCATGAATCTTAAAAATCCTAAGAAAAAAGTAAGTTTTACATATATTGGTTGGACATAATATGTAAGGAGTATAGTTAAGATGATCTCTCAGGAGAGGGTAGAGTAATTTAAGTTATCTTACTATATTATATATGTGTGTGTGTATATAAGTATATATATATATATATATATATATATGTATATCCATATTTACATAGAATAGAACGAGAATGTAAGCCCTTTGGGGGCAGGCGCCATTTTTGCTTTTCTTTGTATCTCCACTTCTTAGTACAGTAAGTGCCTGATACATACATGCTTGTTGACTGATTGGTTGATATACATTCCAAAAGATCAATGAACTCTTCAGTTCTATAAAACTGATACTGCCATATCATAATCCTCTATGAGTGGTTTGTTGAATCTGTTCCTTTCTTTATTCTTCTCCACTACCCAGTAAGCTATGTCATTTATCATCTACAACTTCATTCAGAGACAGGGGAAAGGAGATAAAACTTAAATCTGTAACTCCCATAAGACCATGTGTTATCTGTACTTTGCATCTTGTATGTCATTATGCTGTGCACTTAATAGGTACCTTAGAAATGTTTGTCTAGTGCATTTTATTGACAAAGTTTTTAGCTGCAATTTTTGCTCATCCATAGCTAACAGAGCAGGCTATGAAAAAATTATGAAAAGGAGAGACAAATGTCCACTATGAGATACACATATAATAATTCAGGATATCCCCAAAGTCTAAGTGCAGTTTTAAGCTTTAACAGTTTAAAACTTCACTGACTTCCCAAAGTCTAAACATTATATATATATATATATATAGTATAAATTTCCCAAATTTACAAGGTGAATTTTAATATGCTCATATGTGGGTCTCATAAGACCAAGAAAAGTTAATATATTTCACAGAACACTAAGGCAATATCTATATTTGTCATTGGATTCATATCATAATTAAAAACAAAGCTTGGGCTAATGTCCTTGAACAAAGAACACTTAGTAAGTTAGTAATTACTTCTAACATAAGATATAATGTGTGTTTCTTTGAATTGTTTTCATAAATAATTACTAACAATGTTAGGAAAGAAAATATGTTCAAATTTCATAAACAGGCATAAATTTCATTACCTAGTTTATTTGCTATCAGGGACCTAGTTGAACATTTTCAGATCATGACTCTTGCAATCAAGGCAGAGACATATAAGCAAACAAATGGGTATGCCTTCTAACATAACTACAAATATGACCTCAATTTCAGACTCATTTTTAACTTCCTTCTGTTTCAAACAGCAGCATCTATGTATTGTATGGCAGGGGCATGCAAGCACCATTCTGACCTTTCTTTTGGTCTGTCTACAGATCAAATAGAGCAACTTAAGACTTTCAGGTTTTTGCCAGACATGCCATTGTGTAGATTGATAATAGATAACTGGTTTGGAGTTAAGTCATGGTTTCAATGATTCTGCAGTGGTTTTGCTGCTTCTGAGAATATAGGCACTTCCCAATGGAAGAAATAAAGCCAATTTAGAACATTTAATGATGTATTTAGTAGAATTCAGTATTATTAACTGAGTGACTCTCTGTCTCACTGTCTCTGTCTGTCTGTCTGTCTCTCTCTCTTTCTACATATATATACATACACACACTGAGTGACCCAATATCTTTCAGTACATCCCATGATTTATGATCTTTAGTCATTTACTTATGCTGCTCCCCATCTCTCTAAACTTCCCTCCCTCACAACTGCCATCTTTGGCTACAAACGTCCTACTCATCCTTCAAAGTCCAGCTCACTTATCATCTCCATGAAGGAGAAAATCTACAGAAGAAGATATTTCAGGAGGAATGAGGAGCTCTTAAAGTATAAAAAGAGGGGAGGGGCATGGGAGGGAAGGGGGAAATCTTAGAACTCAAAATCTCATAAAAGTGAATGTTGAAAACTAAAAATTAATTACTTAATTAATTAAAAATAAAGTATAAAAAGAAAAAATTCTGATGAGGAAGAAAGAGAGAGGGCCACGTTGTTCAGAGATGAATTCCACTAAACAGGCAACTCACCAAAAGTCAAAATTTTTAAAAAGATAGGTACAAAAAATGAAAGTAAGAATGAATAATGGAGGAAGGCAATATCAAAGCATGACACTGAAGAACAGTCATGAGTTCTGAAGCTCAGAACAAGATGAGTCAAAGATAAGGACAACAAAAGACCTTAAAAACGATATTGAGGGATAGAAAGAGCCCCAAAGGAGGTTTATAACCACTGCATGAGGACAGATAGGACAATGGTAATGGACAACTGAGAGGCAGAGCTGCTTAGCTTATATTTTCTCTGCCAAGGAAGACGCTTTTGGGACTAAAAATGGACTAAAAATCTTTTGGGACAAAGATGGCAAAAAGAGAGTTGAAACCCAAGATAACAAGAGATAATAGGTGCATATTTAGCTGTCTTTGATACAGATGAAATACATACATTGTAAGGTACTGAGAGAACTGGCAGATATGAGATCATTCCCCACATAATAATGTATTGCAGTATCACAAAATCTTGTCTACATCATCTTGAACAAGGTCCTTTGGTTAAGGGAATCCATTATATGCTTCTTTTGTACAGCTCTAGAACTCATAGTTACCCTTATGCTGAGCTGAAATCTGCTTCTCTATAGTTCACCTATCTCTCAGTTTTTCCCTCTGGAGTTAAGCAAAACAGTCTTTGGTCTATTCCATATAGAAGCCTTTCAAATACTTCTAAAGACAGCTATCCAATGTCAACTGCTTCTCAATCCTCCAAGTCTTCTCTTTTCCAGGCTAAATATCCAAAGTTCTTTCAACCAATTCTTTATGGCATATGTGGTAGAAGCAATAGCTGAAACCCTGCCCCCATTCAAGTTAGGCTATTTTTTCTTACAAAGTATCAAAAACAACCTTGAGACTTGATGGGCTCAAGGGACTAAAGGCATAGGCTGTTGACATCATTTCATGGTTGCCTGAGTATAAAAAAAAGTCACAAGGTGCTCCAGGGGAGCTCAGATGCTTAGTGGAAAACAGTGGGAAACTTAGGAGTTATCCTCAGCTAAATCAACTCTAGACATCTTCAATGTATATCCTTGTTGGGGTAGGTAGATGGTACAGTGCACAGAGCATCAGGCCTGGATTCAGAAAGACTCATCTTCCTGAGTTCAAATCCAGCCTCAGATTACTAGCTGTATGATCCTCAGTGTCCTCATCTGTAAAATCAGATAGAGAAGGAAATGGCAAACTACTCCAGCATCTTTGTCAAGAAAACCCCAAATGGAGTACAGATGAAATGACTGAAATAATATCCTTATTGAATATACTTCTGCTATAGCTAAGTAAATCTTCTTTTGTTAACTGTTGAATGATTTGCAAGTGTTACATTTTGTTCCAATATCATATATAAACTACCAGAGGACTGGCCTGAGCCAGGACCAGCCCATAACCGCATAGCTTTCTTTCTCATCATCATTTTGGTCATCCTTCTACGGAAATTCTCCAGTTTGACATGTCATTTCTAAAATGTGGCAGCAAGAAAATACAACATTGTAGAGCAAAATATGGGCAGCTAGGGAGCAGTGGATAGGTTGCTGGGCTTGGAATCAGAAAGACTCATTTTCATGAGTTCAAATCTAGCCTTAGACACTGATTAGCTGTGTAACCCTGGGCAAGTCACAACCCTGTTTGCCTCAGTTCTTTATCTATAAAATGAGCTGGAGAAGGAAATTGAAGGAAACCACTTCAGTAGCTCTACCAGGAAAACTCCAAATGGGTTCACAGAGAATTGGACACAACTGAAAAAATGACTTAACAACAACAGAACAGAATATAGCAGAACTATCATGTTCCTCCTGCTGGACAGTCTCACTCTACTAATTCAAGCCAAAATCATATTAGATTTTTTTTGGTTGCCATGTTAACAATGATGACTTACAGTTGATTAGAACTCAGAGTTCTTATCATATACTATTATTTAGCCATGTCTGTACTTGTACAATTGATACTATTATGCATCTTATCATAGGATCATAGATTTAGAGATGGAAGGGAACTGAGAGGTCATCAAGTCCAACCCTTTCATTTTATTTTTTCTTTTCTTTTCTTTGGCTAGGCAATGGGGTTAAGTGACTTGCTCAGGTTCACACAGTAAGTGTTATGTGTCTGAGGCCAGATTTGAACTCAGGTCCTCCTGAATCCAGGGCTGGTGCTCTATCCACTGTGCCACCTAGCTGCTCCCAACCCTTTCATTTTACAGACAAAGAAACTGAAACCAGAAGAGGTTGTCATTTGCCTAGGATCATCCAACTAGCAAACAATTGAGGTGGAATCTGAATGCAGGTCTTCCTGACTCCTTGTCCAGTGACAAAGATGATATACAAAGGGAAATCTTAAAGACTTTCTATGGATAGTGTGCCTAAACAATGGGCCAGGCATACCAACACATTTTGGGTCAACATTAACCTTTTTCCTTCACCTTCCCTTCAGAGGAATGGGACAATGGTAACACAACCCTCAATATTTGCAGGCACACCAGGCCCATAGCAGTTATAAGTCTATGACACTAGTATCTCTCTGAAGGATACTTCACTGACTTCTTCAAAGCTCAGCTTATTTAAATGTATAGAAATGACAAGTTCCTGACTTCAGTACTATTAAAATTGAATTGTTTTTTAGACATAACAATAAGATGATATACAAATAGTAATTGCTTAAAAAGTACAATGGTCACTAATAACTAGAATACCCCAGGGAAATTTTCAATAAGTAACAAAAGAATCAGCCACAGCAGTCTCCAAAGATCAATCTGTGTTGCTTCTTATTGGGCATACATTATCTACTACTAAGATTACAGATCTAAAATTGGAAATGAAATCTATAGAAAGTTTGTGCTTAAAGAGGAACTGCTAAAAGAGGCCAAAATTTTAATTTGACTTCTAGAAGGAGCTGAATTCAGTGCTTTTCTCACTTCTCAACCACAGTGGTCTTTGAAAAAAACTACAAAGTTGCTTCTAAAAGGACTAAGTAATAAAAGGGGCTTCACTTTTGGCAGCCCAGCTGGGAAGAAAGAGACTGAGATTGATTATTTGAGTCAATACCTTTGAGAGCAAAGTCAATTCCACACTTCAGATTAAAAAAGCATTTAAGAGTTGGCCTTTTTAATGGCTTAAATAAATGGAATAGAAATCTTTGCCTTTAGATACATTTTGGACAGGGGAGACAAAATGAATGTGCTGGAGACTTTGATTCGGTCCACTAAAATAGTACAAGTTGCAGAGAAATACGTCCAATCAAATCAGACACCTGATCCCAGTGGCTCCTCAAATTGTTTGTCAGAAAACAATGCCAGTTTTATGGTCTTGGTTTACTGGAGGGATTAGTTAAAAAATTATTAAAGGAGAAAGTAGAGCCCACTTTTCACAGATGAGATAATTTTAGGACATTCATTTATAAAAATAGGAAAGGGACAGTGCCAGAATTATTTTAGGTCTTAACTCCCTTTTAAATTCACATAATGAAATATGGAACTTTGTATAAAAATTTTAGAATCAGAAATGTGTCCTGTGAAATAGAACACTCATTTATGATTACTATCATTAGATGCTAAAAAGGCATTTTATTGCACTGAACTGAATGTTTTAATTTCATCTACTTCACATTCTGCTTTGACACTAAGTTTCATTATCTTTCTTAGTGCTGTAAGGATGAGATTTTGATGAATAGTTCCATTCAAAAAAAAAAAAACTTCAACAAGGAAAGCATTTTCGAATGTTACTTTTGCCGTTGAGTTGGTCCTTGATGGTGTGAAAAATACATTCAGAATTATGTATAAAGAAATTGGTGAAAGATAATTTAAAGTTATCTTTGTATTACAAAGCCAGAGAAACAAAATTATATTCTCTATTTGGAAGTTCATCATGGTGGTGCAGTGGGTAGAGTGCTGAGCCTCGAATCAGGAAGAATTAAGTTCAAATATAGTCTCAGGCACTTACTAATTATGTCACAACTTCAGTTTGCTTCAGTTTTCTTAACTGTAAAATGGGGATAATAATAGCATCTACCTTATAAGGTTGTTAGGATCAAATGAGATAATATTTGTAAAAAGTGCTTAGCACAGTGCCTGGAACAAAGTAAATTTTATATAAATGCTTATTCTCTTTCCTTCCCTTCTATTCTCCATGACTCCATTGTACAAAAGATGATGTAATTTTTTTTTCTTACTTCAGAACAATTACTGTATGACTTTCAGATATAGGAGCAGTATAGTACAGGGGAAAGAATTAAGGTTCCAGTGAGAGTTTGAACTTTGGTTCAAACTCTCTTCGGTTATTTTGGTCAATTCACAACTTCCAAGGACCTCAGTGTTCTCACCTGAGAAATAGAAGGATTGTATAGATGACCTCTATTGTTTCTCCCCTCTGTAAATTTATGATCCTATGAACTTATATGTTTTTTTTAAGTTCAAAAATATTTATTAAGCCCCTTTTATATTGTGTATTGTGTATATGCTGATGCTGTAAAGACAAAAAATTATACTGGTTCCTACTCTGGGTAAAAGGGATAACATATGTATACAAATCATTAAAATATGTTAGGATATGGTATAAATAGGGGAATTGTACAACAAATAAAAGCATGAACAGATCACAGATGGCTTGGGCTTCAGTATAGAAGAAACAGCATTTCATTGGATGTCAGAGGACTTGGATTCAATTCCTGATTCAGCCACTTACTGTCTGTCTGACTCTGGGCAAATAATCCCGTATGGGCTACAGTTTCACCATGTGTAATATGAGATTCTTTAAAGACCTCTAAAAACACTTTAATTATACAATTAGGAGGTAGCATCTGAACTTGGTCTTAAAGGAAGGAAGAAATCTATTCCAGGTATGGAGGGTAGGAGGAGGCAAGACAATACTAGGGAATTGTGAGTAATCCAGTTTGGTTGGAATGAGAATGCATGAAAGAGAAAACTGTGAAAAAGGCTGAAAAGATAGGGTGGAATTAGATGTTGGAGGGTCCATCAGTCAACAAGCATTTAAATGCTTACCAAATGACAGGTACTAGTGTCACATCCGCTTCTGGGAGCCAAGATGGTAGAGTAAAAAGGTAGTTGCTCTCACCCTACCCTATAAACCTCTGAAAGCCCAGAAAATATCACCCCAGGAAAAAACCCTGGAACAGTTGAACCAGAAGAAAGATGGGGAGCAGCAGTGTAGTAGCCCAGGTAGCTTGAGGGATTAACAGGAAAGGCCCCCCCTTGCCCTGGGGAAGGGGAGCAGTACAGAACAGGAGGCATCCCAGCAAGGTAGCAGAAAGCCCCACTTTAGCACACCAGGAGGAGATCCTGAAACCCAGGTGTTGGAGCAGGCAAACAGCAACACCTGGACCTCTGAGTGCCTCAGTGAGGGCAGGGGAACTGGTGGAAACCAGCTGAGAAAACCACCAGGTGCCTTGGCATTCTACAGCAAATGGGTCTCCCAGTGCCATAGCAAAAATAAGGGAAGCAGCACTACAAAGGGCCCCAGGCAGATAAACACCCTGCAACATCCATCTGAAAGGAGCTGAAGAAAGTGAAAGGAAAAGAAAAGCAGGCAACCTAGAGTTACCTTAGAGTTCCAGCCTTGCTGATTCCAGCCCAACACCAGGTAAGCCGCCAGAACCGTACAGCCTCCAATTGCCAACATCAGAGACCCCAGGACACAAGGCCAGTGACCAAGACCTAGGCTCTCAACACAAGAAGCTTGGGTCAGTGCCCTCTGCTCCCCAGCAGAAGAGCTCAATCTCTTTAAAGGTCAGGAAATAAGGAAACACCATGAGCAGAAAGAAACGTACCATAGATTCATATTATGAGAACAGTGAAGATCAAGGCAGAAATTCTGAAGAGGACAACATTGTCAAGGAACACACATCTGGAACCTCAAAAGGTAATATGAACTGGTTTGAAGCCCAAAAAGTCTTCTTATAATAGCTCAAGAAGAATTTTAAAAGTCAAATGAGAGAGGTAGAAGAGTCCAAATGCTAGGTACTATGTTAATCAATGGAGGTCCAGAGAAAGAAAAATACACTACAAGTCTCTGCCTTCAAGGAGCTCATACTCTAATGGGGGAGGCAAACATGAAAATAATGAAGTCTATACAAGCTACATTGCTGTCCATCCTTCATTTTGGAAGCGGGCCAATGACATCATGGGGTGATGTCTTGAATTGTGTGTGAGTTGGATTTAAGTGAAGCAGAATTGCATAAAGTCATCAGCCCCACTCTCCCTTCCACAGTCATTGAAGTCCAGTGGCAGAACAAAAGTCAAGATGACCAGTGATGGCCTGGGATGCAGTGGATGACCTTGGAGTTTTTGATGGCTGACCAAGTTCTAAGCACGCCACCTTCCTGGCCATTAGAACAAATTGTTCTCATTTACCCATTCTGCTGGGAGAAGTCTTTACAAACTTGAGGTAAACACCTCCCCCCCCCACCCAAGACAAACTCAAAGGAAGGCCCCTTGCAGAAAATGACATTTGAGCCAAGTCTGGAAGGAAGCCAGGGCAGCCTGGAGGCAGAGATGAGGAGGGACAGAATTAAAGGCAAGGGAGACAGCCAGCAAAAATGCATAGAGTCTGGAGATGGAGTGTTGTATCGAAGGGCAGGACAATGGGGTTGGATTATAGAGTTCTTGAAGAAGAATAAAGTATTAAGAAGACTGTGAATATACAAAGGGGTCAGGTTGTGAAGAGCTTTAAGAGTAATAGAAATAGAGGACTTTCTACTTGATTCTGGAGAGACGAGAAGGTTTAGTCTCCCCTGTGGAGAGTTGGATAGTGAATCAATTAGAGAGGAGTAGAATGATTACTTTGCTGCAGTGAGGGCCTAGATGAAATTAGATAACAAATTTATAATGGATTCACTCAGCATAATTTCATGATTTTCTCTCATTTTGCTCAGCAGGATGTGAATAGGAAAGAAGGAGATGGTAGGTCTAATCAAGGGGAGGTTTGGCAAGGACAAGGTTAGTGGGGAGGAGAGGAAGTGATTTGAGAGTAGAAGATAATGTAAAGTCAAGATGGTTTACCAAGGGATCAAGACAGGTAAGGAAGAAGAGTGAAGCCACTGTAGGGATGATGGCCTGTTGAGTATGACATAGGGAAAGATGGAATGATAAAAGATTCCATCAAGGTCATCTAGTCCAAGCCCTAAATGGCCTCTGAATTTATCCCTTTGGATAATGAATATTAGGGATGGTTCAGGTGACATTCATGCTTTGTGATGGTGGGATTATGCTGTGATATTTTAAATTATTTTTTTCCAGAGGCCATTTAGGGCTTGGACTAGGTGACCCTGATGGAATCTTTTATTATTCCATCTCTCCCTATGTCATACTAACAACCTTGCTCTTCATTCTCTGTATTACTCCCATTCCTTCTGTCACCCTAGTTCTTTAACAGGCCATCAACCCTGCAGTGGCTATATTCTTCTTCCTTACCTGTATTGATCCCTTGGTAAACTGGTTTGACTTTACATTATCTTCTACTTTATCTACTGATTCAGTAGAACAAGAATGAACCTGAAATGTAAGATCTATGAACCAAGATAAGCTGGATATGGTCAAACAAGAGACAGAAAGATTGAACATCAACATCTTAGGTTATCAGTGAACTTAAATGAATGAGAATGGGTGAATTTAATTTAGATGATCACTACATATAGTATGGTGGACAAGAATCCCTTAAAAGAAATAGAATAGCCCTCATAGTCAATAAAAGGGTGGGAAAGGCAGTACTGGGGTATAATCTCAAAAATGACAGAATGATATGTGTTCAAATACAAGGCAAACCATTCAGCATCAGAGTAATACAAGTCTATGCTCCAACCACTGCCGCCAAAGTGGCCAAAGTTGATCATTTCTATGACAACTTCTAGAAATAACACCAAAAAGATGTCATATTCATCAAAGGGGATTAGAATGCTAAAGCAGAAAATAAAAAGATAATTGGAATAACAGGCAGGTTTTGCCTTGGAGTACAAAATGAAGCAGGGCAGAGACTTAATTGAGTTTTGTGAAGGTAACTTGCTGGTCATAGCAAACACTTTTTCAACAACCCTAAAGGCTACTGTACACATGGTCATCACCAAATGGTCAATATTGAATCAGATTGATTATATACTTTGCAGCCAAATGTGGAGATAAATTATACTATCAGTGAAAACAAGATCTGGTGCTCACTGTGGTTTAGGTCATAAGTATCTTATTGCAAAATTCAAACCTAAATTGAAGAAAGTAGGGAAAACCATCAAACCATATAGGTATGACCTAAATAACATCCTTCTGAATATTATATGGGTGTGATGAATAGATTTAAGGGATTGGATCTGGTAGGAAGAGTACCAGAAGAACTATGAACAGAGTTCATAATATCATACAGGAGGCAGCAACAAAAAAGATTACAAAGAAAAAGAAGAGTAAGAAAGCAAAATGGATGTCTGATGACACTTTACAAATAGTTGAAAAAAGAAGGAAAGGGAAAGGAAAAGATATACCCAGCTGGATGCAGAATTCCAGAGAATAGCAAGAAGAGATAAGAAGGTTTTCTTAAATGAGCAATGCAAAGAAATAGAGGAAAAAACAGAATGGGAAAGATGAGATCTCTTCAAGAAAATTAGAGGTATCAAGGGAATGTTTCATGCAAAAATGGGCATGATAAAAGACAAAAATGTTAGGGATTTAACTGAAACAGAGGAGATGAAGAAGAGGTAGCAAGAATATACAGAAGAACCATACAAGAAAGATCTAAACATCACCAATATCGATGATGATATGTTTACTGATCTAGCACCACAGATCCCATAGAATGAAGTCAAGTGGGCCTTAGGAAGTATTGCTAACAATAAGGCTAGTGGAGGGTAATGGAATTCCAGCCGATCTATTTAAAACCCTAAATGATGATGTTGTTAAAGTGCTGCACTCAATATGCTAGAAAATTTGGAAAACACAACAGTGGCTACTAGATTGGAAAAATCAATTTACACCCCAATCTTCAAGAAGGGCAATGCCAAAGAATGTTCAAATTACTGGATAACTGCACTCATTTCACATGCCAGCAAAGTTATGCTTAAAATTTTGCAAACAAGGCTTCACCAATATGTGAACCAAGAATCATCAGAAGAACAGAATAGTTTTCGAAGAGGCAGAGGAATTAGAGACCAAATAGCCAACATTCATTAGATTATGGAGAAGGAAAAGGAGTTCCAGAAAAACAACTGCATCATTGACTATACTAAAGCCTTTGACTGTGTGGATCACAACAAAATGTAACAAGTACTCAGAGAGATGGGAGTACCAGGTCATCTTACTTGTCTCCTGAGGAACCTGTATGCAAGCTAAGAACCAAACATGGAACAACTGATTAGTTTAAGATTGGGAAAGGAGTATGACAAGGCTGTATGTTGTCACCTTATTTATTTAACTTTAATGCAGAGTGCCAGACTGGACAAATCAAAAGCCAGAATTAAGGTTGCCAGGAGAAATATCAGCAATCTCAGATATGCAGATAGTACCATTCTGATGGCAGAAAGTGAAGAAGAATTAAAGAAGCCTCTTAATGAGGGTGAAAGAGGAGAGTGGCAAAGCTAGGTTGATGCCTAACATTAAAAAGAAAAAAACTAAGATCATGGCAACTGGTCCCATCACTTCTAGGCAAATAGAGGGAGGAGAAGTGGAATCAGTGTCAGATTTATATTCTTGGGCTCAAAGATCCCTGCAGTTGGCTACTGCAGCCAAGAAAAGATGCTTGCTCCTTGGAAGAAAAGTTACGGTAAATCTGGATAGCATACTAAAAAGCAGACATCACTTTGCTGACAAAGGTCCATATAGTCAAAGCTATGGTTTTTCCAGTAGCATTGTATGGCTGTAAAAGTTGGACTATGAGGAAAGCTGAGCGCTGCAGAACTGACACTTTCAAATTATAGTGCTGGAGAAGAGTTTTGAAAGTCCCTTGGACAGCAAAGGCATCAGATAAGAAAATAAATAAATTCAGACTATTCACTATAAGGTCAGATACTGAAGCTGAAGCTTAAATAGTTTGGCCACATAGTGAGAAGACAGGACTCACTGCAAAAGACCCTGACATTGGGAAAGATTGAAGGCAAAAGGAAAAGGGGACAGCAGAGGATGAAATGGATAGATAGTGTCATGGAAGCAACAAACATGAGCTTGTAAAGACTTTGATAGTGGAGGATAGAAGGGCCTAGGGTGCTATAGTACATGGGATCACAACTGAATGACTGAAAAACAAGGACAAGAATATAAGGATTCCACTATAGTGAGAGCTCAGTTGAGGTGAGATAGCATAGACTTATAGATTTATAACAGATCCAGTCAACCCAGTTTGACTTCCTCTGGCAATCAAGCATCCAGTATTATAGTTGAGGGAATGCAGGTGGCCTGACAACTGAGGGATTCAATAGTAGAGGAGAGCAATCATTCAGCGAAGACTAAATAGCAGGGCAGCTAGGTGGCACAGTGGATAGAGCACTGTCCCTGGAGTGAGGAGGACCTGAGTTCAAATCCGGGTTTAGACATTTGACACTTACTAGTTGTGTGACCTTGGGCAAGTCACTTAACCCCATTGCCTGCCCCCTGCCCCACAAAAAAGACTAAATAAGAAAGGAAGAAAAGTTAGAATAGAAAAAATGGTTTGAGAGAGAAAGGAGGGATATAGGAATCATTGAGGGTGAAGAACAGGGTCAAGAAGAAAGAGTGGGAAAGATGGACAATTGTAAAAATATATTATCTAGCTCAATGAGCTACCTTCTAGTTTAACAAAGTAAATATATAAATGTTGTAACTTTGCTAAGATCTTTGAATCCTGGCTTTGTCACTCACTGACTTGAACGAATCAAATTACCTCTGTGGGTCTCATTTTCTTCCTCTATAAAATGAAAAATTAGGTCCAGATAGTTTCTAAGGTCACTTCTGGCTGTATTCCTAAGATCACATGAAGTTAATACACATTAAGAAATTTTGTTATTTAAAATATTAGTGAATATTAATTTGCTTTGCAAGTAGTTATATTGGCTTTTCCTATATAAAATTTCTAGAAATGCTCAAATTTTTCAGTACTTTATCTGAGTAAGCACCTTCACAAATATCAAAACTAAAGAATTAATTGTTTTATCTAGTATAATTTATTTATTTTTAGTTTTGAACATTCAGTTCCATAAGATTTTGAGTTCCAAATTTTCTCCCCATCTTGACCCTCCCCCCACCCCAAGATGGTGTGCATTCTGAATACCCCTTCCTCTAATCTGCCCTCCCTTCTATCCCCCCCCCTTATCCCTTTCCCCTTCTATTTTCCTGTAGGGCAGGATAGATTTCTATACCCAATTGCCTATATATCTCATTTCCCAGTTGCATGTGAAAACAATTTTTAACATTTGTTCTCAAAACTTTGGGTTCCAAATTTTCTCCCTTCCTCCCTCCCTACCCATCCTCACTGAAAACATAAGCAACTCAATACAGGTTGTAGATATGTAGTATGCAAAACACTTCCATAGTAGTCATGTTGTGAAAAACTAACTATATTTCCCTTCATCCTATTCCACCCCCTGTTTATTCTATTCTCTCTTTGGACCCTGTCCCTCCTCAGAAGTGTTTGCTTCTAATTATCTCATCCCTCAATCTGCACTACCTTCTATCATCCCCCTGCTCTCTTATCCCCTTCCTCCCTATTTTCCTGTAGGGTAAGATAGATTTCCATACCCAATTGAGTGTGTATGTTATTCCCTCCTTAAGCCAAATCTGATGAGAATTAGATTCACTCATTCCCTCTCACCTTCCCTCACTTCCCCTCCATGTAAAAGCCTTTTTTTGTCTGTTTTATAAGAGATAATTTACCCCATTCTACCTCTCCCTTTCTCCTTCTTCCAGTTTAATCCTCTCTAAACTCTTAATTTTATTCTCCAGATATCACCCCTTCATCTTCAACTCACTTGTACCCTTTATCTATCTATCTATCTATCTATCTATCTATCTATCTATCTATCTATCTATCTATCTATCTA
>NW_020954619.1:3933279-4066369 GCF_900497805.2 Vombatus ursinus
CTATCTATCTATCTATCTATCTATCTATCTATCTATCTATCTATCTACCTACCTACCAACATATAATTTTTTTTCTTCCAACTACTCTAATACTGACAAAGGTCTCATGAGTTACAAATATTATCTTTCCATGCAGGAATGTAAACAGTTCAACCTTAATAAGTCCCTTATGATTTCTCTTTCCTGTTTATCTTTTCATGCTTCTCTTGAGTCCTGTATCTGAAAGTAAAATTTTCTATTTAGCTCTGGTCTTTTCATCAAGAATGCTTGAAAGTCTTCTATTTCACTGAATGTCCTTTTTCCCCCCTGAAGGATTATACTCAGTTTTGCTGGGTAGGTGATTCTTGTTTGTAATCCTATCTCCTTTGACCTCTGGAATATTACATTCCAAGCCCTCTGGTCCCTTAATGTAGAAGTTGCCAAATCTTGTGTTATCCTGATTGTGTTTCCACAATACTTGAATTGTTTCTTTCTGGCTGCTTGCAATGTTTTCTCTTTGACCAGGGAACTCTGGAATTTGGCTATAATATTCCTAGGAGTTTTCCTTTGGGGATCTCCTTCAGGAGGTGATCAGTAGATTCTTTCAATTTCTATTTTACCGTCTGGTTCTAGAATATCAGGGCAGTTTTCCTTCATAATTTCTTGAAAGATGATGTCTAGGCTCTTTTTTAGATCATGGCTTTCAGGTCATCCAATAAATTTAAATTATCTCTCCTGGTTCTATTTTCCAGGTCAGTTGTTTTTCTAATGAGATATTTCACATTGTCTTCTATTTTTTCATTCTTTTGGTTTTGTTTTACAATGTCTGGATTTTTCATAAAGTCACTAGCTTCCAATTGCTCCATTCTAATTTTTAAGTAAATATTTTCTTCAGTGAGCTTTTGGACCTCCTTTTCCATTTGGCTAATTCTGCTTTTAAGGCATTCTTCTCATTGGCTTTTTGGACCTCTTTTTCCATTTGGGTTAGTCCATTTTTTAAGGTGTTATTTTCTTCAGTATTTTTTGGGGTCTCCTTTAGCAAGCTGTTGACTTGTTTTTCATGATTTTCTTGCATCACTCTCATTTCTCTTCCCAGTTTTCCTCTACTTCTCTTACTTGCTTCTCAAAAGCCTTTTTGAGCTCTTCCATGTGCCCTAGGACTGATTCACATTTTTTCTTGGAGGCTTTGGTTGTAGGAGCTTTGACTTTGTTTTCTTCTGGTTGTATGTTTTGATCTTGTCACCAAAGAAAGATTCTATTGTCTGACTTCTTTTGTGCAGTTTGCTCATGTTCTCAGTCAATTACGTGAGTTTTAAACTCTTTGTTAAGGCAGGAGTCTGCTTCCAGGGTAGAGAATGAACTGTCCTAAGCTTCAGGGGTTTTGTGCAGCTGTTTTCAGAGATACTTCTAGGCACCTGTAAATTTACAGTTCTTCCAAGGTGATCAATGGCTTTCCTGCCCTGTGCTCTGGTCTATGAGTAACCACAAGCACTCTTTTCTGCCTTGGAACTGTGAGGAGGATTCCCTCCCCACCACCACTACAAGCTCTACCACGCCAGTGCTCCTCCTCACGCTAGGACCACCACCCAGAACTGTGACCCAGACCCAAGCAGAGGTGAAGCAAGAGATTCCTGCTTCAGTACCAACAAAGAGATCCCTGCGATACCCCTCTGATCAGCCACTTGATTACCCCTCAGTCTGTGGGCCAACCTCCAGAAACAGCCACCATCCGGGGCTGTGCTAGAAGTGAGGCTGGGATGGAGCTTCTGTCTCACTGAGCTTCTCTCTCACCATGGTCACAGACTTTTCCTACTGATCTAAGTTGTCTTTGGCGTTTGTGGGTTGAGATGTCTAGATACCGCCACAGCTCCCCATGGTTCAGTCCCCTGAGGCTGCTCCAGGTTCTCTGAATCCTGGTCTTTGCCTACATGCCCATACTGAACTGTGCTTCTCTCCCAGCCTGGTTCAATTTACCTTTCCAATCAACCATCCAGGTTGTCTTGGGCTGGAAATTTGTTTCATTCTCTCTTTTTGTGGGCTGTGCTGCTCTAGAATTTGTTTAGATCCATTTTTTACAGGTATTTGGAGGGGTTGGGGGAGAGCTCAAGCAAGTCACTGCTTTTACTCTGCCATCTTGGCTCTGCCCTCCAAAAGAATTAACATTTTGGAACAACAACTTAATAACTTAATATTGTAAGCTTAATAACTATTTGATGTTCACAAGTTGATGAATCTCCTTTTTATTTTTTGTAGGTTGAAACATAAGATTTCTTTGACCTTAGTATGACCTGTTTCATTATGCTTTGCAAAAAATAAAAAAAAGAATATATTAGACATAGCAACAAAGGCTTTGCTTGGTGATTCATGCACTGGAATTTTAATGTTATACTTTTCCTACAAATATGCTTTTAATAAAGCAGTAAACTGTATTTAGCTAAAGATGAAAATAATTGATCCATTTCAAGCCATTAAAGCAGTTTTATTTTTTTTACCTTACTCCCATCCAATTTTTTCATTTTCATAAAAGTACAGAGCTAATAGCAGATGAATTTCAATTAGTTTCAATTATAGTCATAAAATGTTACTGTGTATTAGGCTGTTGTATTTTATCAGAAAAACCCCAAGCTGAACTCCATAGTATATGTTGTGTATTGTTTTTGGAAATATTTAAAATAGCAACTTGGACTATCTTCAACCTGTAGTGCAGCCATTCAGATAGTTTAATCCCTCCCCCTTCCTTCTGACTCCCCGCTCTATGTTGTCTTTTCCCATTAGAATGTAAGCTCCTTGATATTGGGGACTATCTTGTTTGCTTATATTTCTATGCTGAGTGCTTAACAAAGTAAACAATAAATGCTTTCTTCATTCATCTATCATCTATATATCTCTACTATCTACCTCTCAATCATCTGTATCTCTCTACTATCCATCATCTTTTTATCTATCATCTCTCTTTCCACCTACAATCTATCTCTTGATCATCTATTTATATCACCTATCATTTATCTGATATCACTCTATTTATTATAATCTATCATCTATCAATCTCTATCTATTAGCTCTATTCTCTTTCTATCATCTACTATTTATCTACTAATGTACTTAGCTGACCTCAACTTTACACCTTTGGAAAATATTTCATTCCTATCTGTTGATTCCACCACAAAGCAACAATTGATTTTTTGAGGTTTTTAAGCTATAGAGCAGATAATGGGGCAAAGATTGTGAGTGTCTTTACTCATTCATAGAACAGACCTAGATTGGGATTGGTTCTGATATATCATTGGTATAGGGAATTCCTGGCATACAGCATCTATATATATATTTTTAACTGGTAGAACATTGAGAGGCTGTGAGTAGACTGACAGTTTCAATCTTACCCTTGAAGATACTTAAAGGATAACAGAGTGCTTGGACAGAAGTAGATAAATTCAGCCAGGAGATAAAGGTCTGGAAATTGCTGATTTAAAAAAAAATCAATGTATTTAGAAAAGAATAGAATGATATTGAGGAAGAAAAAAATGAACTATAATGAAAAATGTCCACTCAAAAGAACGCATTTCTCAGGTGTTATTAAACTGACTTGAGGAGAAAGCTGGGATTGAGAGGTAGTGCAATAGTAATATAGTAGCTCTCAAGGCTCTAACTTTATTTCTAACCTTTTGTTCATAGAAGGATTCAGTAGTTACGTTGTTTTTTTTGTTTTTTAGACACTGGTAGTACTAGATATAGCTTTGACCAGTCTTTTTAATGCCTTAATCAGCTTTGGACACTTAATTCTTATTAATGACTTGGAAGTAGAGCCAGAAGTACACAGAGACAATGAAATTATTTAAAAAACCTGCAGCTAAAGGGACTGCCCAAATAGAACAAAGGTGCCCGACAAATACGATCTTTGAATTTCTACTGCCACTACTTTAAGCTAGGCCGCGATTTCCCCCATACTTATTGGTCTCCCTGTTTACACTCTCTCTAATCAATCCACCTGCATGCTACCATGAGGTTAAACTTCCTCAAATTCTCCTTTGCTCATTGTTCCTCTGTTCAAACACCTTCAATAGCTCTAGACTGTGAAATAAAGCTCACACTCCTTACAGGGCAATCACACATGTCAACTCTTTAATACCAGTTCAGCCACACCCTCAACTACTCCCTTTCAGGAATTTGATGTCCCAGTCAACCTGGTCTGCTCATTGTGCCTCGTTATGCTATCTTCATTATTCCCTCCAAGTTTTGCTCCCATTATTTCCCCTGCCTGGAATGTCCTTTCCCTTCACCTCTGTCTGTGCTAAGTCTCAGCCAGCTTAAGCTAATTTCTTCTGCTTTCTCTGTGAAGCCTTATCAAAAACCCAAATCCACAGCAGACTCCTCCTCCCATGACTTTCTCTAGCACTTATGGTCTGTAACGTTCATTTGGCACTTATCATAAACTACCTCATTATCTCTTTAAGAATTTTATTTTCACACATATTATACACATACATGTATATGTATATCTATCTATCTAATATGTGTATATATCTATATCTATCTATATATATAATATCTATATATATTATATATATGTGGAGAGAGAGAGAGAGAGAGAGAGAGAGAGAGAGAGAGAGTCCTCAAAGAGAAGGTCAGTTACCTAAGGGAACAGTCATACACCTGTTGGTGATTCAGAACTGTGCACAGCACAGTGCCTTGAACATAGTAAGCATTTCATAAATGATTATTAAGGAGAAGAAGGAGGAAGATCTTATGAAAGGATGGGTGCTACAAAGGAAAGAAGCATTTTAAAATAATACTATTTGTTTCATTCCTGGAATTTTCTTTGTTTTCAATTTCATTGTTAATTTGAATTTCAGATAGAATTCTGTATAGATGACAAAACCAATACATCAAGCAAGCTTTGAAAGATATAGTCCCTGTGCAATGTACCCAATCATATTATCTCAATAGCATATTATACTTAGAGATCCCTAAAAGCTATACAACTATCCTATCTTCTTTTCAATAGTGATGTAGAAGGAGCATTTGTAATCTAAGACTCAAAGGGATAGACAGAAGCTTGACAGTGTAATATTTTGACACACCAGAGCAAACCCCACAAACAATCAAAGTGAGCTAGATGGTCTAGCATGAATATAAGAACTAGAGAGCGCTCTTTCTCATGCTTATCTTCTGCCTTACACATTCCCTGACATTTCAAGGCAGTAGCAGAGAGTGTAGGGCCTCAGAGGACCAAGTAAGAACTCAGAATGGAGATCTTGTCTCCAGTTAATTTCTGGGTCCCCTTTTGCTTCTCTTCTCTTCTTGAAGAGAAACACCCTATGTAGTTGGGATCCATAATCAGGGACTTAAGAGTTTCCTGGAACTCAGAGATGAATGGGAAGTGAGTGTGGACTTGTCCGTGAAAGGGAGAAAAGAGAGGATGGTAACTTGAGGAAATGGTAGAGACAAGGTAAGGCTTGGGATATCTGGGTATATTTGTAGATATTAGAGAGGGAGCAAGTTGATAAGGAGAGAATGGAGATGAAAGAAGAGGAAGCAATGATGGGGGTGGGAATCAAAGGATCATAGACTTGGAGCTGAGAGGGACTTTAGAGGCCACCTAGTCTAACCTCGTTATTTTACAGATGAGGAAACTGAGTCTCAGAGAAGATAAGTGACTCACTCAGAGTAACACAGGCAATAAATGACATAGTATTTTTTTTTTACTAGAACCAGAGTTCATGGTATAGTAGACAGAGTGCTGGACTTGGAATCAGAGAGACCAGGGTTTTAATGGCTACCTTTAACATTCACACTGGCCAGTCTCCTTAAATGCTATGACATAGACCTTAATTCCATCTTAGGCAAACATAGGAATATTAGGTCACACAGTAGATCTTCCATTACCCCAAAGAAGGGTTTCACTTCCCTAATTAAAAGCTCCACCAGTTCCCTATCTGACAAGCATATAGAACCATACATGAATTAGCAAAAAACCCCACAAACTACATTTATTAAGTTCTTACTCTGTACCACAGACTTTGTAAAGCACTGGGGATACAAATAATAAAAAGCAAGACAGACCTGGCTTTCAATAAATTCAAACTCAAATTGGGAGAGACAACACATATAAGAAAGATCAACTCCAACGCAGGTGGAAGGGTCCAGAAGTCTTAATAGTGCACAGTGTTGTGGAAGGGAAGATCCAGGGGGCCTTAGGGACAACATTAGGTCATAAAACAGTGCTGGGAATCTACTGGGCATAAAGTCAGGGCAGATGGGAAGGCCTAGTGGTCCTCTATTTCACTGGAAGGAATAGAGTCAGTGACTTGCCCAGCCTATTCAAACCATGTGAATAGCCAAGCCTAGCTGAGTTCTGAGTAAACTCAACAGACAGACAGTCAAAAGAAGAAAGGAAAGTGGCCCCAGGTGTGGTGAGTCTTTCTGCCACCTGGCTGTCCTTATCATGTATTCGAATATAAATATATATGTATATATATTCACAAATATATATATATAGTACAACACACATATAATATATATGTATACACATACATACATATACATATAAATATACATATATATGTATGTGTGTATGTATGTATGTATGTATGTATTTGCAGAGACACAGACAGAACACCTGGCTACCTGGCTATTTCTATCATGTATTCATCTATATGTATATATATATACACACACAAAATACACATACATACACATGTATGTGTATATATATATAATTGCATGTATTTTATGAGAGAGAGAAAGAACTAAGCAACCTTACTAGGCATCAGTTTCCTCATTTTCTCATTGGTAAAATGATAGGGTTGGTCTCAGTGCCTTCAAGGTTCCTTCTAACTATAAATTCCAAGACACAAATTGGATATATTTAATATATTAGGTCACTGATTTTCACTCACTGTGATTCATAACAATTAGGCAAGCATATAGAACATTCTTGAGCTTGACCTTGGTAAAATTAATAATTATTTGCCTCTATACTCTTTCTTTACAGCATGCATCCAATTATTTATATACTTGTAGGTCACAGACAAGGATTAAGGGTGACTAAAGTGTTCTGGAAAATTCAAAAATGAAAACTCAAATAAAAATATGGTACATTAATTTTAATTTCTGGTTGATTCCTTTTAAATTTCTCACCAAAGATAGGTGGTTGTACTTCTTTTAATGTTATGCTTCTCCCCTCCACCCCCACTTTCTAGATACCTTTTGAATCCTTAGACCATGCAGGCAAAAAGTATAACTAACTGAATTCTCATTGGCATTTTTATTTAGTCAAATTTAAATGAAATCTAAGGTAATAGAGAACAATTGGTAGAAAACACCTTTGAATGATGGATACATTTATACATTATTTTATGTGTCCATTTTAGCACAAAAAGTAGTATGCAACTTGAATATGTACACCTGTGTGAAGGACTCTATAGATAAAACTAAAGAAGAGGACAATGGATTTTGAATAGGAAAAAAAAAACTCTCCTAATTTAGACCTCCTGTTTTTTCCAGCTCTTTTCAGCTTTAGAAAAGGAGACATATTTTTCATATAATTGCTAAACATGTTTGCTTATTAAATTATTCTTTAATTAGTTAATGATTTTAGCCAAGCTTTGCTCTTAGGATATTCATTTTGTGGCATATAATAATTATAGATAATTAAACTATCTCAAGCCTTTTTCCCCCAGCAAACATTCCGGGTGTCCAAAAATGACAACAAGTTGTAAATTAATCTGGAGAACAAAGCATGACAGATGAAAGATTTGGTTGGAATTAATTAGGCAGTAATTATATGCTGAACTAGATGAAGAATGAGACTCATTATAGAAATAAAACACTGCTCTGAAATGTTTATAGTTACAAAAATCCTTACCTTCCAAAGGAATAAAGTTCTCATTCATCCATTTCAGTGCCCTTAAGCAGTCCTCCTCATCGTTGAGAGTGAAAAGATTAGAAGGGACTTTGCCAGTGTATCTTTGCCTGCTGTCCTTCTCAATCTCTCTGTTAGTCAATAGTTTAGTGATGTCAGCTTCCGTGGGACATGGGACCTGAGGCAAATATATCAAGAGAAACAATATGCTGGGTGATGACATAGTCATTCCAATGTAGAGGTGACTCAAAGAATGGCTGGGATAGGTATGTTCCCCTGGAATGCCATTAATAACCCTTTACTGAAGAGGGGAGTAGTGATAAAGTAAAAAGAGGAGGTAGGCCACAGCTCAGGAAAATTCAATTCAACCAACATTTAGCACCTACTATCTACAAAACTCTACGAAACTTTGCAACATGCAGTATTTTGGCTTGGAGGGGCAGAGGGAATAAATATTTAAATAACACCTATGATGTGCCAAGCTCTGTGCTAACTGCTTTACAAATGTCTCATTTGATCCTCACAATGACCCTGCAAGAAGGGAGGTGCCGTTATTATCCCCATTTTACAGCTGAGGAAACTGAGATTAAGTGACTTGCTTAGGGTCATACAGCTACTAAATTCATGAGGGCAGATTTGAACTCAGGTCTTCCTAACACTAGGTCCAGCACCCTAGCTACTGTACCATATACCTGCCCTTCTGACTTGGCAACCAGAGCAGCTCCTTTCCCTAAGCAGCTACCCCCTACCTACCTGGTAAAATTTGGAGGGAATGAGAAAGGCTTCCTGTCTCTCCCATTGACCTCTTTGGCATCTGAAATTCTCATCCTGGCTAGCATTCCTATGTCATTTCCTAAAGGCTCCCATTAAAATGCAATTATGTTACCTGGGAAGCCTAATATACCTAACAGATTAACAGCCATTAACAACCAGCACCAATTAGTTTTTTAACAGAGCAGAACCCAGAGGGGATGGGACACAGTGCAGGCAAGTTTGAATAAGGTAACAGGCATAACTGCCTGGAAGATACAAAGGGATGGTGTGGAGCAAAGCACTGAAGAGGCACAATTTTGTCTATGGTTGTCCTCATCTGCAGCTGCCAGGTATAAATTCCCAGTCCTCTGCAGATGTGCTTACTGCCAGGGCAGCTGAATGTGGCAGTCTTATAATACAATATGAAAGTCTTTTTTCTTAAATATTTGTTCTACTGTTATCCCCATGGGCAGCTTTGATTTGGATGAAAATAGAGGTCTTGGAAGCAGAATAAGTCAACTTACGGAATTTAAGATGGTAACCTCCTATCTGGCATGTCAAAGTATATTAGGTATTAGTCCTCATTTGAGTCCCCTCATTTGAGTTTTCAAGACAAGTGGGGCAGTCCTGGCCAGAGGGACCACATACTTTTACATATGTCACAACCCTCAGGATATTGGACTAGGGAGTATGAAAAGACTGTCTAAAAATAACATATCTTAAGCAAGTAAGAAAAGTAGAGGAAAAACTGGGAAGAGAAATGAGAGTGTTGCAAGAAAATCATGAAAAACAAATCAACAGCTTGCTAAAGGAGATCCCAAAAATACTGAAGAAAATAAAACCTTAAAAAATAGCCTAACTCAAAAGGCAAAAGAGGTCCAAAAAGCCAACGAGGGGAAGAATGCTTTAAAAAGCAGAAGTGACCAAATGGAAAAGGAAGTCCAAAAGATCACTGAGGAAAATACTTCCTTTTTTTTTTTTTTTCAGTTCCCGGCTTCCAAGATGACCAAGAAGAGGAGGAACAACGGGCACACCAAGAAGGGCATGCAGCCCATCCGCTGTACCAACTGCACCCGCTGCGTGCCCAAGGACAAGGCCATCAAGAAGTTCGTCATCCGCAACATCATGGAAGCTGCGGCTGTCAGGGACTTCTCTGAGCCCAGCATCTTTGACTCCTATGTGCTGCCCAAACTGTATGTGAAACTGCATTACTGTGTGAGCTGCGCAATTCACAGCAAGGTAGTGAGGAATCAGTCCCATGAGGCATGAAAGGATGGAACACCCCCTGCTTCAGACCTGCGGGTGCTGCCCCCAGACCCCCTCCAAAGCCTATGTAAAGAGCTATCTGCCCATCAAAATTCCTGAACTGATCAGAGGAAAATAAAATGGTTGGTCAACCTTAAAAAAAAAACTTCCTTAAAAATTACAATGGAGCAAATGGAAACTAGTGACTTTATGAGAAATCAAGACATTGTAAAGCAAAACCAAAAGAATGAAAAAATAGAAGACAATGTGAAATATCTCATTGGAAAAACAACTGACCTGGAAAATAGATCCAGGAGAGATAATTTAAAATTATTGGACTATCTGAAAGCCATGATCAAAAAAAGAGCCTAGATAACATCTTTCAAGAAATTATCAAGAAAAACTGCTCTGATATTCTAGAACCAGAGGGTAAAATAGAAATGAAAAGAATCCACTGATCACCTCCTGAAAGAGATCCCCAAAGGAAAACTCCTAGAAATATAGTCAAATTCCAGTGTTCCCAGGTCAAGGAGAAAGTATTGCAAGCAGTCAGAAAGAAACAATTCAAGTATTGTGGAAACATAATCAGGATAGCACAAGATTTAGCAGCTTCTACATTAAGGGACCAGAGGGCTTGGAATATGATATTCCAGAGGTCAAAGGAGATAGGATTACAGCCAAGGATCATCTACCCAGTAAAACTGAGTATAATCCTTTGGGGGAAAAATGGACATTTAGTGAAATAGAGGACTTTCAGGCATTCTTGATGAAAAGACCAGAGCTAAATAGAAAATTTTACTTTCAAATACAGGACTCAAGAGAAGCATGAAAAGGTAAACAGGAAAGAGAAATCATAAAGGACTTATTAAGGTTGAACTGTTTACATTCCTATGTGGAAAGATGATATTTGTAACTCATGAGACCTTTGTCAGTATTAGGGTAGTTGGAGGAAAAAAATTTTATGTATAGATAGATTGATAGATAGAGGGCACAGGGTGAGTTAAAGATGAAGGGGTGATATCTGGAGAATAAAATTAAGGGGTAAAAGGATTATACTGGGAGAAGGAGAAAAGTAGAGGTAAAATGGGGTAAATTATCTCACATAAAACAGACAAGCAAAGGCTTTTACAGTGGAGGGGGAGTGGGGGAAGGTGAGAGGGAATGATCTTATTCTCCTTGGATTTGGCCTAAGGAGGGAATAACATACGCACTCAGTTGGGTATGGAAAACCATTTTACCCTACAGGAAAATAGGGGAGAAGGGGATAAGAGAGTAGGTGGATGATAGAGGGGAGAGCAGATTGGGGGAGGGGGTAATTAGAAGCAAACACTTCTGAGGAGGGACAGGGTCAAAAGAGAGAATACAATAAATAGCCCCGGGGCAGGATAGAATGAAGGGAAATACAGTTAGTTTTCCATAGCATTACTACTGTGGAAGTGTTTTGCATGACTGCACAAGTATAACCTGTATCAAGTTGCTTGCCTTCTCAATGAGGGTGGGTGGGGAGGGAGGAAGGGAGAAAATCTGGAACCCAAAGCTTTAAAAACAAATGTTAAAAATTGTTTTCACATGCAACTGGGAAATAAGATATATAGGCAATGGGGTATAGAAATCTATCCTGTAGGGAGAGCAGATTAGAGAAAAGGCTATTCAGAACACACACTGTCTTGGAGTTGGGGGAAGGATGAGATGGGGAGAAAATTTGGAACTCAAAATCTTGTGGAAGTGACTGTTGAAAACTAAAAATAAATAAATTAATGAATCTTAAAAAAATAAAAGCTTTTTTTTGGAATTAGGTAAAGAAATAATTTTAGTATCTGGGTTTGTTGACTACTTCTTTGCAAAAGGAAACTATAACATGAACTTGAACTAGCTTTCTAGCTTTAGCATCCTCCTACTAGTTTTCAATTAAATGGAAAATTTGGGGGAGGCTGTAGGGATATTTATTCCTTGTAATACAGGATTAGCTTGACTTTCTTCTTTGATCTCAAGAACATAGTGATGCTTTCTCCTGGCTCCCATAGCACACAGGCCTCCTGTGCATGCCTTGTGGGATTTATGCACAGCTGAACTGTGAATCCACAGCAACTGTGGATTGTTGGCCACAGTTGAGGAAGCAACAACAGACAGCACCAACTCACTCTTATATAGAAAATGCAAGGGGCAGCTAGGTGTCACAGTGGATAGAACACTGGCCCTAAAGTCAGGAGTACCTGAGTTCAAGTCCTGCCTCAGACCAAATACTTGACACTCACTAGCTATGTGACCCTGGGCAAGTCACTTAACCCCAAATGCCTAAAAAAAACACAGACAAAAGTCTTTAAGATGTAGAGTGGCAAGCAAGTGAACCCAGGAGAATAATGAGAAACATGTTTGCCAACTAAACTTCAACCGTGCTTCATCTAAGTATAGAGGAAAAGGTACTCATTCTTCTTACCTATGGGACAATTAAAATATGCTCTTATTATTATAAATCACCTAAGGAAGGGAGGGAAATGTTGATCAATATGCTGTTCACAATTTGTGAACGCTTTTGTACAACTACAATTCAGTGAATTAGAACAACAGTCTTAAATTTTTCTTTAAATTAATCAGGAAAAAGGATTTTTTGAAATGTGAAGTTAAATGATTATTTAAAATGAGTTTGAATCCAAGATACACCTTATTCTTTTGGGGATTTTTTTGTATTGCTAAAATGTCAACAAATTCTATTTATGGAAAATACCTATTTTCTGAATATAACCACAAAACATATGTTTTAAAAAGGTATAATTAGAGATAAGATTCTCTTTCTTACAAAATGGACCTATATTTCTCATGATAGTCTTAATACTCTTTACAAAAGTAGATAACCAGTTGCTTTTATTAACTTGAAAAATATGCACAATAGTGAACTTAAGACATTGGAGTTTTGAAATCTTAATGGAACTATCATTAAGAACAGAAGAGAGGTTGGTAGCATGGAAGAAAATGGAATTTTAGTCACATCATAACACTTTACTAAGTCATGCTTTAAAGAACCAGAAAAAAGTCCTTCACAGAAAATTATTATAATGAAGAACAAGTTGACAGCCTTTCAATTTATAAAACTCTGAGAGTTCATTCCCCTTCCAAACAGTGAGTGTAGTGCAAATATAAAAAGTCAGGGGGAAAAGAACAAAGTCTAAATTGAAAATGAGTTTACTCTAGTTGTAAAAGTATAATAACCTTGCCCACAATCTATACAATTCCTATGTGGTGTAGCACTCATAGAGTTCTTTTTGGCCATTGCTATAATATGAAGAAGTAGGGAAAACTTCACTGAATGCCAAGTTTTTCATGCCTGTAGAATGGCATTTCCCACATTATTAAGGCAGACAGACAAATTTGGCAGTAATAGTTGAAAGACTGAGGCCAAAGTAAACTGTTCTGAAAGAGGTTGGAGAACTCAAGCAATATGCAAAAGTACCTGTGTGGAGAACCAGCTATGGAGGCATACAAATGGAAATAATAATAATAGTAATGTTAAGAGTGTAGGTGTTTTGTAATTATGAAATGCAAGCCATATTATCTGCCCCAATTAGAGTGTTTTCTGGCACCAAGAGGATGTTTCTAGCCAAAATTGTTAATTAGCTAATCAAAATGACACCATCTTTGTTTGGGACTTCTATTCAACTTGATTTACTTTAACAAGCATTTATTAAGTGTCAACTGTGTGTGAGGTGTTATGATAGGAATTGGAGATACAAGGCAACAATGAAACAGCCTCTGTCTTCAAGGAGCTTCCATTCTGTGGGGGCTTGGGGAGAAGGAGGTACAACATGTACACAGATAAATACAAAGCATAAGGCAAAATTATATAGAGTAGTTTAAATGGGGAGAGGGCATAAAAATTGGGGGATCCAGAAAAAAAAACCTTGTATAGAAGATAGTCTTGAATTTCAAGAATGCACCATCACACCCTGCCTGACTATACCTTGTCTTCACCTTTAGAATCTCTTAAAATTAAAAAGGCAGGGTGTGATGGTACATACTTGAAATTCCTGCTACCAAGAAGGCTGAGGCTGGCAGATTGCTTAAGCTCGTGAGTTCTGAGATATAGCGAGCTAAAGTTAAGAGTGTGTTCACCCTAAGTCCTTTACAACATGGTGTATTACTGGGAGTAAGGGCCACTAGGTTGCCCAGGTTGGAATTGGAGCAGGTCAAAGCTCCTAATGCCTATTAGTAAGGGGGTGGAGACTGTGAATGTACTTCCAAACTGGTCGAGATAAAGAAGCCTAGTGTGAAGAAAAAGCCAGATGACTTCATGAAAACCTGGAAAGACTTGTATGGTCTGATGCTGAGTGAAGTGAGCAGAACCAAGAGAACGTTGTACACAGTAACAGCCACGTTGTGTGATGACTAATATTGATAAACTTAACCCTTCCCAGCAATACAAGGATCTAAGACATCTCCAGAGGCCTTGTGATGGAAAATGCTATCCACATCCAAAGAAAGAACGATGGAAGTTGAATTGCTATTTTTTTTTCTCTCTGTTGAGTTTTGTTTCCTCTTTCTGATGGTTCCTCCTATTGGTTTTAATTTTTACTTACAATAAATATGTTTAATATGAATGTAAATGTATAGCCTATATCAGATTGTGCGTCATCTTGGGGAGGGTGGTGGGGAGGAAGGGGGAGAAAAATTTTAAACTCAAAAGCATATGGAAGTGATTACTGATAAATCAAAATAAATTAATTAAAAAAAGCCAGAGTGTGCTCCAGTTGTGGGGGACCACCAGTGGAAGGGAATAGGGGTAGGAGATAGAATGTTATGCACAGGGAACAGCAGGTCAGTTTTACTAGAATAGAAGATAATAAGAAATAAGACTGGAAAGGTAACTGGGAATCATAATGTGATAGGTTTAAATGCCATGCTGAAGACTTTGTATTTTAGCCTACAAAAAATACAGTTCTCATTATTATGACAGAATCTTTAGAAATACTTCCTCTCCCTTTGGGGTTATCTGCGTCAGAGTTTGGGGACTCAAATTCTCTCAGGCCTCTGACAATTTTCAGCCTCTAGCTGACACAGGTTTTAGACCACCCAACCAGACATATTAAGTTAGTATATATCATAACCTGTATTTTACACCTCACTTAAAGACAATGGAGACGGGTAGGACTTGGTGAAATAATAAAGTGGGATTAGAAATTCTTGCTTTGTGTGGCTAAAATCTCTACTGTTTTATGTTTTTCTGCCTTGGTTGTGATGATAGTACTCTTACCGGAAAAAACTTCTGGTGATATCTGGCTGATAATGGGAGTCTTAGATCTAGAGTTCTCTTTGACAGTATCAAGACACAAAGGTAATGATAATCATATTTAACTAATTTACATAATACTAAAAGGTTTGCAAGACACAACGTACTTTATCTCATTTGATCTCATCAGATTTTAAGCCTTCTGTTGTGAGGACAAGAAGAACTGGAGTGACTTCTGGGAGCTCAGATGGCAGAGTAAGCAGTAAATCACTGCAGCTCTCCCATATTCACCTCCAAACACCCATAAAATAGCTCCCCAGAACAAATCCTGGAACAGTGGAGCTAGTAGAAAGACGACATCGAGCAATCTTTTAGCCCAGAAGACTCAGATGATTGGCAAGAAAAGTCCATATCACTCAGGTTACAAAGAGAGCACAATCCAGCACAGGAGGAATCCCAGGAAACCAGCAGCAAGCCCAGCTTTAGCAAACCAGTGGGAAATCCTGAGCCCCAGTGCAGTAGAGCAGGCAAATGCTAACACCAGGACCCCCCAAGTGCCTTACCACAGCAAGGGGAACTGGCAGACTCTGAGAGTCACCATGTGCTTCAGTGTAGCCCTAGATGGGCATGCATCTCCCAGTGGCCAGACCATCATGTGTTTCACTGTAGCCCTGGCGGAAATGCAGAAAAACCTTGCTTGACCTCAGCACATGCCAGATAACAACACTAGGACCCAAGCTCAGCACTAGGTAAGCTGCCAGACCCCTACAGCCTCCAGCTGCCAGCATCTGAGGCCCCAGTTCACAAAGCCAGTGACCAGGCCCCTGGTCCTCAGCACAAGAAGCTGCCCCCTATGTGCCAGCAAGAGAACTCAACTTTCCAAGCCATGAAATAGGCAAAAATGATGAGCAATAAGCAAAAACAAACATTGACCATAGAAAGTTACTGTGGTGACAGGGAAGATCAAAACACAAATTCAGAAGAGGATAACATTGTCAATATATCCACATCAGAAACATCAAAGGGGACTATGAATTGGTCTCAAGCCCAAAAACCCTTCTGAAGGAGCTCAAGAAGGATTTCAAAAAGGAAATAAGAGACACAGAAGAAAAATTGGGAAAAGAAACGAGAGATATACAAGAGAGAGTCAACAGCTTGGGAAAGAAAGGACAAAAATTGACTGAAGAAAACAATTCCTTAAAAAAATACCATTGGTCAAATAGAAAAAAATACACTGAAGAAAATAACTCCTTAAAAAGTAGAATTGGCCAAATGGAAAAGGAGGTATAAAAGCTAACTAAAGAAAATAATTCCTTAAAAATTAGAATTGGGCAAGTGGAAGCTAATGACTCTATGAGACACCAGGAATCAAACAAAATCAAAAGAATGAAAAAAATAGAAGAAAATGTAAAATATCTCATTGGAAAAACCACTGACCCGGAAAATAGGTCCAGGAGACACAATTTAAGAATTATTGGACTACCTGAAAGCCATGATCAAAAAAAAAGAGCCTGGACAGCATCTTTCAAGAAATTATCAAGGAAAACTGGCTTGATATCCTAGAATCGGAGGGTAAAATAGTCATTGAAAGAATCCACCAGTCACTTCCTGAAAGAGAACCCAAAATGAAAACTCCAAGGAATATTGTAGCCAAATTCCAGAATTATCAGGTCAAGGAGAAAATACTACAAGCAGCCAGAAAGACACAATTTAAATATCATGGGACCACAATCAGAATTCCACAGGACTTAGCAGTGTCTACATTAAAGGATTGGAGGGCTTAGAATATGATATTCCAGAAAGCAAAGAAGTTTGGATTACAACCAAGAATCAATTGCCCAGAAAAACTGAACATAATCTTTCAGGGGAAAAGATGGACATTTAATGAAATAGGAGACTTTTAACCATTCCTGATGAAAAAATCAGAGCTGAACAGAAAATTCAATCTTAAAAGACTCAAGAGAAGCATAAAAAGGTAAATAGGAAAGAGAAAAAAAAACATATTATTCAATAAGGGCAAACTGTTTACATCCCTAATGGGAAATTAATTTTTGTAACTCTTGAGAACTGTATCCTTACTAGGGCAGTTAGAAGGGGTATTCATAGACTGAGGGTGTGAGTATAAGTTGACCTTAATGTGATGATAAAAAACTAATTAAGGGGTGAAAAAAAGGATTGTACTGGGAGAAAAGGGCAGAATAGGATAAATTACATCACATGAAGAAGCACAAAGACCTATTAACATAGAGGGAAAGAAGGGACAGCGGCAAGCACTGTTTGAACCTTACTCTCATACAATTATCTCAATAAAAACTTTTGACAAAATACAATATACATTCCTATTAAAAACACTAGAAAGCATAGGAATAAATGGAGTTTTAGCTAAAATGATAAGTGGCATTGATCTAAAACCACCAGCAAGCATGAGGATAAGCTAGAAGCATTCCCAATAAGATCAGGGTGAAATAAGGATGTACATTATTACTACTGTTATTCAATATTGTACTAGAAATGTTGGCTTTGGCAATAAGAGAAGAAAAAGAAATGGAAGGAATTAGAATAGGCAATGAGTAAACAAAGCTATCATTCTGCAGATGATATGATGGTATACTTAGAGAATCAACTAAAAAACTACTTGAAATAATAAAAAATTTTTAGTCAAGTTGCAGGATATAAAATAAAGCCACATAAATCATTGGGATGTCTATATAATACTAACAAAGCCCAGCAGCAAAGAGAAATTCCACATGAAATTTTTAGATCATATAAAATATTTGGAAGTCTGCCTGCCAAAACAAACCCAGGAACTATATGAACACAATTACAAAACACTTTTCACACAAATAAAGTCAGATCTAAATAACTGGAAAAACATCAGTTGCTCATGGGTAGCCTGAGGTAATATAATAAAAATGACAATTCTACCTAAGCTAATAGCTAATTTACTTATTCAGTGCCATACCAATCAAACTACCAAAAATTATTTTATGGAGCTAGAAGAAATAATAACAAAATTCATCTGGAAGAATAAAAGGTCCAGAATATCAAGGAAATTAATGAAAAGAACTGCAAGGGAAAGTGGCCTAGCCATACCAGACCTTAAATTGCATTATAAAACAGCAATCATCAAAACTACTTGATACTGGCTAAGAAATAGAGTGGTGGATCAGTGAAATAGGTTAGGCACACAAGACACAGTAGTCAATGACTATTGTAATCTACTGTTTGATAAACCCAAAGACTCTAACTTCTGGGATAAGAACTCACTATTTGACAAAATTTGCTGGGAAAACTGGAAAACAGTATAGCAGAAACTAGGCATAGACCAACGTTTTATACCATATATCAAGATAAGGTCAAAATGGGTACATGATTTAGACATAAATGGTGATACCATAAGCAAACTAGGAGCTCAAGGAATAGTTTACCTGTCAGATCTATGGAAAAGGGAAGAATTTATGACCAAATGTGATCAAGATTAGAAGGAAAGTAGAAAGCTGGGAAACAATTTTTATAGCCAATGTCTCTGATAAGGCCTCATTTCTAAAATATATAGAGAACTGAGTCAAATTTATAAGAATACAAGTAATTGCCCAATTGATAAATGGTCAAAGGATATGAATAGGCAGTTTTCAGATGAAGAAAGTAAAGCTATCTATGTTCATATGAAAAATCCCGTAAATCATTATTGATTAGAGAAATGCAAATTCAAATAACTCTGAGGTACCACCTCACACCTATCAGATTGGTTAATATGACAAAAAAAGGAAAATTATAAATGTTGGAGAAGATGTGGGAAAATTGGAAAACTAATTCATTGTTTGGTGGAGTTGTGAACTGATCCAATCATTCTGACCAGCAATTTGGAACTATGCCCAAAGGGTTATAAAAATGTGCATACCCTTTGATCCAACAATACTACTACTAAGTCTGAACCCCAAAGAGATCATAAAAAGGGAAAAGGACTCATATGTACAAAAATATTTATAGGAGCTCTTTTTGTGGTGGCAAAGAATTGCAAATTGAGGGGATGCCCATCAATTGGGGAATGGCTGAACGAGTTGTGGTATATGAATGTAATGGAATACTGTTGTGCTATAAGAAATTATGAGCAGGCAAATTTCAGAAATACCTGGAATGACTTACATGAACTGATGCTGAATGCAGTGAGCAACTAGGAGAACACTGTACACAGTAACAGCAACATTGTGCAGTGACCAACTATGATAGACTTAGCTCTTCTCAGCAATGCAATGATCTAAGACAATTCAAAAAAACTCATGCTGCAAAATGCTATCCACATCCAGAAAAAGAACTATGGAGTCTGAATGCAGATTGAAACATACTATTTTTCTCTCTTTTTTTTGTTTCTTTTTCTTTCTCATGGTTTTTCCCTTTTGTTCTGATTCTTCTTTTACAACATGACTAATGTGGAAATGTGTTTAATATGATTGTACATGTATAGCCTATATCAGATTGCTTGCTGTCTTGGGGAGGGTGGTAGGGAGGGAGAGAGAAAAAAATTTGGAACTCAAAATCTTATAAAAAGTAAATATTGAAAACTAAAAAAATTAAATAGAAATTAATAAAGAAGAACTAGAGATTAGAGATTATCTAGTCCAACCTTTCCATTTTATGGATGAGAAAACTGAGTCTCAGAGAAGTCAAATGACTTGCCCACAGTCCTACAAAATAGTGAGTGACACAACTGGGTCTAGAGGCCAAGTTTCCTGACTCCTAATCTAGGCTCTTTCCAGATTACATCATCCTATTCTTTAATAATCTGTCTTTTTGTGATTCTGACTGATGGCAACCCTAGGAAGTATTTAAGAATCCCACAATCTCAGTATTGAAAAGGACCTCAGGAGCCATTTGGTCCAACTTGAACAAAAATTACCTCTTCAATCCCTTAACTGGTAGTATTCTAGAGCATTTCTTCAATCAATATGATTATTTTCAATTTCAACATGACTATTGATAGCTTGTATTTCTTCCTCTGAAAACTGCCTACCCTTGGACCATTTATCAATTGGGGAATGGATCTTATTCTAATAAACTTGACTCAGTTCCCTATATATCTTAAAAATGAGGCTCTTATCAGAGTAGTTAGCTGCAAAGATTCCTCCCCACCCTCCTTGCTTCTTTTCTAATTTTAGCTGCACTGGTTTTGTTTGTACAAAAAAAAAAACTTGTGTAATCAAAATTGTTGATTTTACCTCTTGTGAACATTAATCTACTGTGCTCATTTGCTTCTGTGTATTGTGCATCCAATCTTTTCCACTGATCAATCTATTTCTTATCCAGTACCAACTTGTTTTGACAATTACAACTTTGTAGCATAGTTTGAGATTTGGAACTACTAGACCCCCTGCCTTCACACTTTTTTTTTCATTAATTCCCTTGATATTATTGACCTTGTATTCCTCCAGAAATTTTATAATGTTTTTCTGTCCTTATAAAGTGGTTATTTTATTGGTATGGCTCTGAATACTATCTAAAGAAGTTTAGGTAGTATGGTCATTTTATTATATTGATTAGGTCTACCCATGAGCAACTGATATTTCTCTAATTATCTAGATTTGTCTTTATATGTGCAAAGACTGTGTTATAATTGTTTTGATATAGTTCCCGTGCGTGTAAAATAACAAGTAGACTCACATGTATTTTATACTCTTTGCTATTATGTTAAATAGGATTTTTCTTCCTGCTAGATTTTGTTGGCAATATACTGAAATGCTGATAATTTGTGTGAGTTTTGTTTTATATCTTGCAATTTTTGGTAAAGTTGTTCATTGTTTCAATGACTATTTTTAGTTAACTCACTATGGTTCTCTAGGTAAACCAACATATCGGCAAAACCTAATAATTTTTTTTCCTTTTTGCCTATACTTATTCCTTCAATTTCTTTTCCTTATTGCTGTAGCTAACATTTCTGGCACTGTATTGAATAGTTATGGTTAAAATGGACATCCTCTCTTTATCCCTGAGCTTAACGGAATGACCTTATATTCATTACTGATAATGCTTGCTCTTGGTTTTAGATTGATACTACTTATCATTTTTTAAAAAAGTGACATTTATTCCTATGCTTTCTAGTATTAAAAAAAACCCAACCAGGAATGGGTGTTGTGTCTTATCAAAAGCTTTTGGCACCTATTGATATAATAATATGATTTTCTTATTAGTATAGTCAATTATGCTTATAGTTTTCCTAATATTCAATCAGTCCTGCATTCTGATATAAATCCAGCCTGGTCATAATGTATTTATGATATATTGCTATAATCTCTTCACTAATATTTTATTTATAATTTTTTATCAATATTAAGACATTGGTTTGTAGTTTTTCTCTGTTTTGACTCTCTTTGGTTTTGGTATCAAAATCATAAGAATTGGGTAGAACTCTGTTTCTTTTTTTTTTCCAGTTTATGTAGCATTGGAAAGAACTGTTCTTTAAAGATTTGGTAAAATTCACTTTTAAATTAATTTAATCCTGTTTTTTTCCTTTGAAAATTCATTTTTGTTTGTCCTACTTTTTCTGAGATAAAGTAATTTTAGTACTCTATTTCCTGTTTTGTTAATCTAAGCAATTCGTATTTTTGTAAATGACCATCTATTTCTTTTAGATTGTTGGTGTTATTGGCCTAGAGTTGAGTAAAATATCTCTTAATAATTTCTTTTATTTCTTCTTCATGCATTGTGAATTTACCTTTTTATTTTTGGTAAATGTAATTTAGTTTTTTCTTTATTTTTTTAAAAATGAAGTTAGCTAATACCTTTTCTATTTTATTGATTTTTTTTAAAGAACCAGTTCCTAGTTTTATTAATTCAATGGATTTTTTGCTTTCAATTTTCTTAATCTCTCCCTTGATTTTTAAGATTTTTATTTTGGTGATTAGTTGAAGGTTTTTAATTGGTTATTTTTCTAGGTTTTTTTTAGTTACATGCCCAATTAGATCTGCCTCTTTCTTTTGTTATTGAAAGTGTTGCAGATATAATTTTTCCCTAAATACTGCTTTGGTTGAATCTCAAAAGTTTTGGTGTGTTATTTTCACAGCTATCTTTCACAGCACATCTTTAATGAAATTGATTATTTTTATGATTTTTCTTTGACCTATGCATTCTTTAGGATTAAGTTATTTAGTTTCCAAATGAATTTTAATTTATGCTTCAAAAACCCTTTATTGAATATTATTTTTATTACAGAATGGTCAGGGAAATGTACATTTAATACTTCTGCTTTTCTGCATTTTTTGGTGAGATTTTTATGTCCTAATAGTCAAATTTTTGTGAAGGTTTCAGGTGAGTAATTTACATCATCCACTATTATTATTTTCCTGTCCATTTCTCTATGTAATTCATTTAACTTTTCTTTTAACCATTTAGAAGCTATGCCATTTAGTATATATGTCTTTAGCATGGCTATTAATTCATTGTTTATGGTACCTTTTAGCAAAATACAGTTTCTCTGTTTATCTCATTTATTTAGGTCTATTTTTATTGTTGCTTTGCCTAAGATCACAAATGCTACTAGCTATGCCTTTTTTTTACTTCAGCTGAAACACAAAAGATTATTTTAACCTTGTGTGTATCTTTCTATTTCCAGTGTGTTTCTTGAAATTAAGATATTGTTAGATCCTAGTTTCTAATTCAATACGTATCCTCTTCCATTTAATGACTGAATTTATCCCATTCACATTCACAGTTATGATTATTGTGTATCTCCTTCCATCTTATTCTCTTATACTTCTCTTTGCTTCCCATCCCTTCCTTAAGGGTTTTGCTGTGCTTCTGACCATTCCCGCTCTTATTATGTCTTCCCTCTTCTTCTCTATTCCTTTAACCCCTTTCCCTTGTTTCCCTGTTGAGTGAAATGTATTTCTGCACCAAACTATGTGTATGTGAATTTTTTTCCTTCTGCTGTAATATCATCTTCTAAGTGGCAACCAGTGAATTCTTTTAAATTAACCTTGCCCTCTGGTTCTAAGAGATCTGAGCAGTTTTATTTTAAAATATCTTGAAATATTATGTCTAGGGCTTTTTTTTTTTTGGTTATGGCTTTCAAAATGATCCTTAAATTATATTCCCTTGATCTGCTCTCCAGATCAATTGTTTTTGCTATGAGGTATTTCATATCGTTTTTAGTTTTTTATTTAGTTTTAATATTTATTGCTGTCCAACACAGTCAGATTCTATTTGTTCAATTTTAATTTTTAGGGAATTATTTTCTTGGGTAAGGTTTTGTACCTTTTGTTCCAAGCTGTTAATTCTCTTTTCCTGTTTTTCTTCCATACCTCTCATTTCTTTTTACTATTTTCCCTGTATTGTTATCATTTGGTTTTAAAAATAATTTTTAGCTCTTTTGTTTAGATTTTGTTTAAACTCTTCCAGGAATTCTGGACAGACTCATGTCCATGCTGCATTTTCCCTTGAGGCTTCGTTTGTAGATATTTTTGAGATATTCTCTTCTTGTGGGTTTGTGTCTTGAGCTTTCTCATCACCATAATGACTCTTTATGGTGGGATTCTTTTTTTATCTGTTCATTCTTCTAGCCTACTCTTTGACTTTGGACTTTATGTTAGTGCTAGGTTGTGAATATTTCTTGAGGGGGATGCCTGGCCTGAGTTTCTGTCCTCTACTGTTCTCACAGCTCTAGCTTGGAGTCTGAAAGCTCTCAGCCCTCCCAGAGTGTTGTGATATGGGTAAAGTCTGCTCATTCCCTCCCTGGTCTGAGCTCTGCACATTCCTGACCCAGTTTTGGGTCAGTTGGATTGTCCCTAACTGCCAATTTCAATAGCCCACTGAAGTATCGCAGTGACTCAACTGAAGGCTTTACTTTGGTTTGGAACTCCTGCCCACATTATTCTACTGCAGATTTCCCACTCTGGGCTGCAGCATAAAATTGAGTCCCTGCTCTACTCCCGGTTCAGAATCACACAACTACTATTTGCTTCTGAACTTGTTGCTTGCTCAGTACACAGCTATGGCCTGTACTCTTCCCCACTACTTCTATGTGTAGACTGCCCCCTCAGTTTTATCGGAACTGGGTAGTAGGTGAAAGAGCTATCAGATGGTACCCATTCCTCTGCTTTGTGCTAGTTCATGAATCCTCTGGAATTTCTTCTTGCCCTATTGCTTCATTCCCTGATGCCTAGTCTCATATCTGTTTTAGCCCCTGGGGTGGACTTTTGACCAGATTTTGTCCCTAGTGTCCACACACCCCTTTCTCTGTCTCTCTAAGCCACCCTGGGTTGGAAAAATGACTCACTGTAACTTTTCTTGGATTTTCTGGTCAGAATTCATTTTAGTGTATTTTCTAGATCTTTGTGGGAAAAGCTTGGTAAGGGAGCTAGGCTATACTTCCTCTTGCTACTCAACCATCTTGACACCCCTTTCCCCCTTCTACTTTTGCATAGCTCTGTAAGGAAGTATATCTTTATATCAAACTGAAATGTGCCTCTGTAACTGTGACCCATTTCTTTTAGATTTGCCCTTTAGGGTCCAGAGGAACATGTTTAATCCCTCTCCTACGTGGTAACCCTTAAAATACTTGAAGATCGGGGCAGCTAGGTGGTGCAGTGGATAAAGCACCAGCCCTGGAGTCAGGAGAACCTGAGTTCAAATCCGATCTCAGACCAGAGACTTGACACTTACTAGCTGCGTGACCCTGGGCAAGTAACCCCAATTGCCTCACAAAAATAAATAAAATAAAATAAAATATTTGAAGATATTTACAATGCCAGTCCCTAAGTCTTCTCCAGACTCATCATCCACATTTCCTTTCACCATTCTCCATATTATATGTTCTAAGACCCTCCACTATCCTGGTCAACTTCTTCCTTATGTTTTCTAGATTATTAGGGTCCTCATGAAAGTTTCACATCCAGAATGGAGTACATGAATTCAGATACAGCCTGACCAGGACAAACTATTGAGTTTATAGTCTACTGTTGCCTACCCTACCTTGTACTTGTAAAGTTGATTTTTTTAACTAAAGTGCAAAACTGAAATTTATCCTGATTAAATTTCATCTTGTTCTAGTTGGCAAAAATGTTCTGGCCTACCAAAATATTTGTTCATTCTTGACTGTCATTAAATTTGTTAATTCTCCAAATCCTAGTTTTGTATAATTGTAAATTTGATACACATGCCCCCTACAAGTTTATCCAAATCATTGGTAAAAATATTAAATAGCACAAGGCCAAGAACAGATACATGGGACATTCCACTATATATACCACTTTCCATGCCGAACTATTAATAATTTCTGTTTGGGTCCAACCATTTACCACTCTGAATCTTGGCATCTTGTTCACAAAGTTAGCCTCATGGTCTTTGCCAAACCCATGGCTAAAATCTAGGTAAACTTATGTATGTATATATTTTTATATCATATACATCATATATCAACCATTAGTAGTATATTTTAGAATTTTTCCAGGAATCAAAATTCAGCTTACCAGTCTGTAAGTAGTTTGGGGAAATATCATTATGTTCATTTATAAATTAAAAGCCGAAGACTTAGAGAAGCCAAGGGCCTTGACAAGCTCACATGCTAAGTTAACTGTAACGTTGAGACCAGAGACCGAGTCTTTTGACTATTCTATGCTACCTCTCAATTCCTCAGGGTGATTCTGTCAGTAGTTACCACACCCGTCATCATGTTCATCACCTACCTGCAAGAAGTTCTTCTACCTTTATCAATCTACCCTTATCTATCAGGCCACATCAATAAAAAAATACAGGTCCTTGTATCTGTCTAAGAAACCCTCCCTGTAAACATCCTCAGTCGTCAAAATCTCCATAGTCGTTAGTTCTTCCTTCTACCTGAGGAAACAGAATTATACCGTCTCTTCCACATCCATTAGAGAAAATTCTTCTTCACACTCCTCTCAACAAAAGAAAACATGGCTTTTCTTTGTTAACTTTCTTTGGTTCATGAATCCAAGAAATAAGATTTGGTTACTACAGGCCTGCACAACCTGCGGCCCTTGCTTGTGGCAAGCCAAAGAATTTTGGGAGGCCCACAAAAGATGTAGAGGAAAACATCTTTTGTGTGTAGAGGAAATCCTTTGGCATGCTGCAATTGGCCCACAGGCAGCAGGTTTGCAGACTTGGGTTACTGCAATTTTTCTGGTGCCATTTTCTACCATAATCATATCCTACTGAATCCAAAAAGAGTTTAAGTTGATTGAAAGCTTTCCACTTTTCTTTCTTATATCTCTTTACTCTTCTAATCTCTACCCCTCTAAAAATATCTGTATGGGGGCAGTTTTCAGATGAAAAAATTAAAGCTACCCATAGTCATATGAAAAAATGCTCTAAATCACTATTGATTAGAGAAATGCAAATCAAAACAACTCTGAGGTACCATATCACACCTATCAGATTGGCCAATATGACAAAACAGGAAAATGATAAATGTTGGAGAAGATGTGGGAATACTGGAACACTAATGCATTGTTGGTGGAGTTGTGAACTGATCTAACCATTTTGGAAAGCAGTTTGGAACTCTGCCCAAAATATATATAAAAATGTGCATACCTTTTGATCCAGCAATAGCACTTCTAGGGCTGTATCCCAAAGAGATCATAAAAAAGGGAAAAGGACTCACATGTACAAAAATATTTATAGCAGCTCTTTTTGTGGTGGCAAAGAATTGGAAATTGAGGGATGCCCATCAATTGGGGAATGACTGAACAAGTTGTAGTATATGAATGTAATGGAATACCATTGTGCTATAAGAAGTGACGAGCAGATGGACTTCAGAAAAAACCTGAACTGATATGAACTGATGCTGAGTGAAGTGAGCAGAACCAAGAGAACGTTGTACACAATAACAGCCATGTTGTGTGATGACTAATATTGATAAACTTAGCCCTTCTCAGCAATGCAAGGATCTAAGACATCTCCAAAAGTCTCATGAGGGAAAATACTATCCACATCCAGAGAAAGAACTATGGAGTTTGAATGCAGATCAAAGTATACTATTTGCTCTTTTTTTCTTCTGTTTTGTTTTATTTCTTCTTTCTTAGGGTTCCATCTATTGGTTCTAATTCTTCCTTACAACATGACTAATGTGAAAATACGTTTAATATGAATGTATATGTATAGCCTATATCAGATTGCACACCTTCTTGGGGAGGGAGGGTGAGAAAAATTTAAAACTCAAAAGCTTATGGAAGTAATTGGTGAAAATTGAAAATAAATTAATAAAAAAAAGAAAACAGAAAAAAATATCTGTATGGGGATACAAAAAGGGCTATGTTTTTAGAAGACTGCACTAACAATGATATTGTTTGTTGTTTCACCATTTAAAAATTTTTGTCATATCCTAAGCAGGGTTACTTTTATAACAACTTGTAATATTTAGTGTTATTTAGGCAGAGGGGTCAAAATGGCCACCAAAGGTAGCCAACAGAATTTCCTGATGCTGCCCAAACCAGATTAAAATGTAATTGGGAAGTGTTTAATGAAATAAATAAAATATAATACTATATAGATAATGTTAATTTGTGGCTTTCTAGGTGAATCTGCACCACAGGGACCCCTTTCTATTTGAGTTTGTCACCAACAGACTAGTGAATAGAAAACGGGATTTAATACTCAAAAAAACCTAAACTCAAATCCTATTCCTGATACTTACTAGCTATAAGACCATGGGCAAGGCACTTAATTTCTCTAAAGATCAGGCAACTGTCTGAGACTAAGTTAGGTTACAGCATATTCAGTAATATTTGGAGCTTAAATTTTGCAAATTATAAATTTATATTGTCAAAGAAAGCCATTTAAACATTCACAATTCTGGGATCTGGTCATCAGATAAATGAGAAAAAGGAAAAGAAGCAATTAAAAAAAAAGATAAACTCCCTCATGAATTCAACTGCCCTTTCCACATCATTCTGTTACCTTTAATTCTCATATCCTGGGGAAAAATTAAATTGGAACACTGTTGATCACTTTTCCATTTATTTTTTCCATTTGTAAAAATGGCAAGAGCTTAATGTGCCACAAGCTAATGCCACAAGGGCAGCTGGACACACATGGGCAGATGCTCATTTCAATCAACATCCTGGCCATTTCGTCCATGCAGAGCTTCTTCCAAAGTGGCAGGGAACTCTGCATTGAAGAAGGATGCACAATTTGCAGAAAATAAATTGAAACATATCCAGGGAGAAAGGAAGGGAAAGAAAGTAAAAGATCTATATGGTTAGGAAACATCAAAATAAAAAGAAATGTTTAAATTTCAAATGTTTTTCTAGTTTATTTTTTATCCTTTTCTCAAGAGAAAAAAAACTATACAACCTTTGAAAATTGAAACTCTGTTAAAAAAGAATAAAAACCATTGGTGAAAAGAGTAAAATACGATTAATGTTTAAAGGTAGTTAAGTATCCCTACTGGACAGGTCAGGGACAGCCACATTATGCAGTCCAAGTGCAAAAGACTTCAGACATGCATTAACTTACCCCCAAATGCATGCCTGATTGTGTCTGAATTCTGATATAAAGAGCAGGAAATGTTAGTCTTTTAGTCAACAGATTAAAGAGTGACATTTCTCCAACTCGTTATCATTTTTATCCTTGAGCAGAATGTTTTTGTTGGAATGTGATGAGTGGAGGGTTTCAGGATACAATTCTGGTCACGAGTATGCCTTTAAGAGTGCTTTAAAGTCACAGAGCAGCAGCTGTCACCATCCACAGACAAGAGGAGATGCTCTTTACAGGAGGAGTATGTGCCCCGGTAAATGGATTAATCGTTAATCACGGTAATCATCAAACACATTGGTTTCTGCCCTACGTGCACTACACAGCCTTACCTGGTACTGCTGCCCAGTACAGAGGATGAGGTGGTCATATGGCACTATCTTTTCATTGGAAAGGATGACGTGCTTGGCAGCTCTGTTTATGCCAATCATTTTACCAACCACAACATTAACCCAGGAACAAAGTGACATCAATGCATAATCTTTATCATTAAAACAGTGGCTGTGAAGAAAGAATATCCATAAGTGACATTTGAGCAGCTGACAGCAGGCATTAATTAGACATCTGGTGGGTTGGTTGAGGTCCCCTAGTGGTTCAAGTCTGTTTTCTTGCTGTGAGTTTACCAGAGCCCACACTAAAAGATTATTCGTTAGGAAACACTTAGTTACAAATTGACGTCCTCAAGCTAAAGCTAAATTATCCCTCCCAGCTTTGAACCATTCCACAACAGGGATTTTTTAAGTAACTAATGCATACCAACTATACTCTTTCCTCTGCTTCTCCATAACTGTGGAAAATTTCTTTCCGATTTTAAGGGGGAAAACAAGCATTTGTTAAGTGCCTACTATGTGTCAAATATTATCTCATTTGATCCTAACAACAACCTTGGGTGGTAGGGGATAGGTGCTATTATTATTCCCATTTTATAGTTAAGAAAATTGAGGCAAAGAGAAGTTAAGTGACTTACCCCGGGTCACAAAGCAACTTTTCAAACTCAAATCTTCCTGAGTTCCAGGCCCATTACTCTATCCATTACACCACCTAGCTGCCTCTATTTTAGAGTAGAATAATATGGCATTTTAAAAGAGATGAACGCTGACTCTAAGGAAATAGAAGCTGGAGGAAAATAATTGCCTTGAGGAACCTCAAAGGCAAGGCTTATAGTTCTAGGTACCTTTGGGGTCCAATTCTACTTATTAATACTTCTCAAAAATTAAAAGTAAAATGTAAGCTCCAAAAAGGCAAGGGATGCTTCATTTTTGTATTGCCTGTTATCTCAGAACTATTATATTTTAATTAAATTATATAGAATAGTTATATTATAAATGGAAGAATTAGGACTTGTATCTAGACCTTGTCTACTGTGATTTTGATTGTGCCTCCAGAATAACAACAACAACAACAACAAAAATAACTAAAACAAACAACAACAATCAGTCCTGCCACTTTCTAAACGTGTGACTTTAGGGAAGTTATTCAATCTTTCTAAGGCTCAAGTTCCTCATCTATAAAGTGGGGGTGAAGCTGCCCTGCCTCCCTCCCGAGCCTGTGAAAAGGATCGAATGAGATAACGTACATGAAGAGGCTTTGAAAACACAAGTATGTATATGTATATACACACACATATACATACACATATATGTGTGTATGTATACACACATGTATATACATAATCTATAATCTACATGAATGGTATTATTATATAATCATGTTCATGAGTATTCTTTTTATACAAAAGGCTATGTAAATAGAATCCTAATGGGGTAATAGATGAACATTTTTCTTTTTGATCCACACATTGGACGGTAGAGATACTATTCTGTTCTCTAAGCTCAAACAGAATCCTAGTAATGGAAGCACATTAGCTATATTGCAAAGACCGTGAAAGGTAATGCAGTTCTTTGCTTTGTATCTCCCTCTGTGAAGGCCATAGGGGGATGAAATGGCACACGCAAAAATTCTTTTAATGAGAAAAGAATATCAGATATGTTTGGATCATAGGAAAATAATACATACTAGAGTAAAAATTCCCTTATGAAAAGTTTTTGACTTTTACATGAAAATAGAGAATATATTGGTTTTAGTTATACATTCATAAGAAATCCCAAAAGGATTATTCATATTTATTGTACCATTCCTTTCATATTAGCAATATTATAGCGCATTGTATGAGGTGAGGAAAATTTAAATACATTTAGTGTATGAGGATTACTTTCATGAGCCTTCACTCAAAGATAAATTCTACCAGGGGAAATCTGTAGAAGGCTAAGGTAATACTATTTTTAATGACAGTATTATTGATAATGTCAGAATGCATATTTAATAGCTTAAGTTTGAGAGTTTGACTGATAAGAATTGGCACATAAAGGCATTAATTTTTACTTGTTTCTTCAGAAGAGACAGGAAGCACTAAGATATTTGGTAGTGATAATCTGATAGATTGTCAATAGACTGAATTAAAGGCATTTCTCATTTTAAAAATGTGACTTTTGAAGTGAAAAATCTAACTCCCTTCTTTTTTCCCAGCAAAAATTTTGGAATTTTATTGATTTATCCAGCAGATGGGTGAAAGCAAACCTTGGGAGGGAGAAGTATGTATTTTTCCAAAGTGATTTCCCTGAGCAGACAGTTAATGGCTGTTAATAGTCCAGCATGGGAGAAGCTGTCTCACTGATGGCTTGATGACAAGAAAGATAAATATACCAGGGCTCCTGAGGAGACAAAAGGGACCAAGGCAGGTAGCTTCTGGAAACAAAGAAGCCTTGTGGATACACTTGTTCCTGCCTCTGAAAGAGAGATAGAGATTATCTTCACTGGAAATTTTGGAAATGGACAGTAAAAACAAACCATAACTGCCAAACTTCAGGGTTAGAAAAGTGCTAAAAAGAGGTCACAATTGTGAAATGACCAGCTCCACCACAGGACAGGTAATAAAAATTTGGGTGCGGGCTATCTCTGTGTTACAAAATTAAAGATAGACACCTATAGGAAAATATAAATAGGCTGGAGTCCTGTACTTAATATGATGATAAACTCTTTGAATTTCAATGGACTTGGGAAACAAGGAAGTTATTACAATAATATCTTCTATTTGGATAATGCTTTATAGTTAACAAAGCACTTTCACATACTCATATGATCTTTTTTAAATTTAACTTTGTTTCATATCATTATAACAATCTTTTTGTATAAAGAGTACTCACAAACATAATTATATAATACTATTCATGTAGATAATATATTATATATACATATATATATACATACATACATATATACATACACACACACACATATATAGGTAAGATCAAATGGTTGAATAGGTTTCTTGCTTTTCTTTCTTGCTGCCTGCCTTTTGATAATAACCCTTGTCACTAGCACCAGAAAAGTGTCAAGGTTGGGAAAAAGAAGGGAAAATCAAGTCAGGCAACTGTGCTTCTTGTCACTAGCTAGGGCAAAAAAACACATTTGTAGAGAGGAGTTTTAAACAAATTGCTAAAATTAAATTTAGCAGACATTTATCGCATGACTACCCTATCTGTGGGCATTTGAGCAATCTGTAGAGCTCAGATGTCCATGTTATTCTCCTATCGCATGACCAAAGGTAACTGAGAGTGGGCTGTACCTGTGGAGATAATATGAATTGCCATTTCCTGGGTAAAGCTTCCACAAGTAGTTGCTGTGAACCACAGCATCATTATTTGCTTCCTCAGAGGTGGGTGCCTGAATGATTTGGATTGTGTTTACACATCTAATGACGAGATCATTGTCAAATGATGCTAGCTATTACTCTCTGTCAAACCATTCAGAGCAGCATGGTTAGTAGAACCTCAGAGGTTCTCACAAAACAAACCTAATTTGGTCTCCAATTCTACAGTACCATCGCATGGAACTTGCTGAATTGCCCGGATTTTGTGAAGACAAAGCCCATGTCTTAGAAGGAATCATAGATTTTGAATGGAAGTTTTTGTTGGCAAATTTCAAAACTGCATGTGATTAGTGGAAAAGCTTTAATCATAAAAGAAGTATTAAAATAGCATAAGCCAATTTTTTTATGACATGGCTAACGTGGGAATTTGTTACACATGTTCTGCTTTTTGTTCTTCTTCATTTTTAATATGAGTAGGAGGTAGAAGGGAGAGAAAATAGATTTCTGTTCATTTAAATATAATGTATATATATTTATATATAAAGATAGCATAAACCTGCTACTACTGGTGAGCCAATAGTAATTTTCTGGTTTTTTTTTTAAATCACAGCAACTCTTTCTATAGGCTTTGAGAAAAGAACAGTTCATTGCCTTCTTAAGAGTAGTATTTTTAGTTCTTAATGAGCAGTTGTAAAATGACAAAGCTAGAATACATATAGTTTAACAACAAAACTGAAAACCATCAATTTCTGCCAAATGGCAACATACTGTATTCCATTTCAAAATACTAGCATGTGGCATCATGGAAAGAAAGCTAGACCCAGAGTCAGGAGATAATAGGTTCACATTTTACCTCAAACACTGGTAAACTGTGTAATCAGAGGCAAGTGATGCAACTTTTTAGAACCCCCCTTTCCTCATCTCAAAATGATGATAATAATCTGCCAGGCTCATGATCAGAAAAAGTACTGTATAAATCTTAAATAAAAATGTGAGTTGTTATTATTCTCTATAATTTGTCGTTTAGGTTAAATATAAATGCATATACATTCCAATATTCTAATTTCAGAATGAAGTAACAAACAGAACTCATACTCGCTTGCTAAAAATTTCCTCTGTCCAGTGTTCAGAAGATTTCTTCCTGGAAGTCCATGTATTGAAATCAGGGTAAGGTTATTAAACTTCAGGTGTGGGCTAAGGAAGAAACAGAATATGATACATAATTCACTGTGAGTTTATTAAGATTTAATTTGATAATATTTTAAAAAATAACATTTATTTCAACTAAGGAAACCATTTTAGCAAATACATTCAAATAGAGCTTTTTTCTTTTTTAACATTTAGTTTTAATTTGTTCTCAATTACATGTAAACAAAAAAATTTAACATTCTTTTTTTTTAAATTTTGAGTTCCAAATTCCCTCCCTCCCTCCTTCCCCTTCCCTTTCCTTCAGAAGGCAAGTAGGAGCTAGTTTTTCCTCCAGTGAAAATGTGAAGAAGCCACTTCAGCTGTTTATTGATGAATTATAAAACAACATGCAATGTTTCCTCAGTTGTTGTTCAATGAAAAAGTTAACCCCTATTTTTTTGTTTTCTTTTCAAATACAATAAAATCCCTGCAATTTGGGGGAGCTGAAAGACTTGTATCATAGCAAAAAAATTGAATTTCATAATTTTCTTAAGAGAAATGCAATTTTGATATTTTTGAGGGATTTACATGAAATCAAATGAGGCTCATAAAGTATTGCCTAATTGAGATTCTAGGCATTCCCTCTGATGAACAGATTAAACAGAAAAGAAGTATCTGTCAAAAGCATACCTTACACTAATTTATCCTTCCCTAAAGTTCTTATCTGATGCCTCATTGTGGAATGGAGTGGGGGGGGGGGGGGGATTTCTGGGCAATGGTGTTGACCAGCCTGGATGCTCTTAGCCTCTAAGATGAAAGGAATCTCAGAATTCACCTGGTCCAGCCTTCTAGTGTTATGGACAAAGAGACTAAGGCTTGGAAAGGTTGAATGACTTGCCCATGGTCATACGGGGGGTCATTAGCAGAGCTGGGATCTGAAGATAGGTGTCTATGCCTCCAAAATGCATCATTCTTTCCACTCTCTCACATGCCTCATCAGAGGATATACTACTAGCTGATGAATTTTGTTGACCCTAGCTACTTGTTAAATCCTCTACCTTGTCATGGAGGGGACTGCTATCCACATAGGGAGAATAAGTATCAATATTGATGAAATTATGGATACTTGAAATATATCCCACATGAGGGGGGCTTAACTGAAATCTTACAGAGCTTTGTGGTCAGCCACATATACATAATAAAGGCAGGTAAGGAGCCAGGCAGGAAAAAGATAATCCTCTGGTCTTAGCTTGAGCACTTGCTTAGATTCATTTGTGTGGAATGAGCCAAAGCCGTGGAAAGGGCATGTGTCAGACCCTCACAGCACTGTGGAGTTTCTTTTAGCAGAACCATCCTGAAATAGGTTTAGGGACCAAGGGTACTCCATAAGTATATTAAGTATGAGTTGCTAGGACTTTCTAACCTTAAGTCAAATCAAGTCAGAGACAATATAGGTCACTTAAACTTTCTGGGCTTCAGTTTATCACCTGTAAAGGGAGGGCCTTGGACTACATAACCTCTACAAACCTCTCCAGTTCCAAACCTATGATATTATTATTCATTGGGAGAAAAAAAGGAAGCTAAAATTTTCCTAGTACAAGCTTTTCTAAAAGAGCTACAGCATAATCATCTGTGCTTTGACCTAAAAGGGAGTTGGTAAGAATCCCCTCTTCTTATAAGGAAAAGACAGGACCTCATCTGAGGTTTCTACCTGAAGCCACGTAGAGGAGCTTCCCAACTTTATGCCTAGTGGATCATGCCTGGCAGGTGCAAGCAGTTACAGGTGTTAATAAAGACGAATATGAAACCTGAAACTCTCAAGCAAGATATTCCTGCCAGGTCCACTGTGCAAGCTCACCATCCCTCTCTCCTTGACATCTTTAGCATTGCCTGTTCTCTGACCGTTGGCTATATCTGCAAATCCTGCCCTAACATATCTATTTCATGCTCCTCCATTAATGAACTAAGACTGTTTGGACACAAATTATGGCTTATCTTTTGTAGACTAACCATTGTGGGCTACTGACAGTTATAAAGTGGGGTTCTGGAGTTAGAGTACTCAGGTTCAAATCCTTCTTCTGCCATTTACTACTTGTGTGACCTTGGACAAGTCATGTACCTATTTGGAACTCAATTTTCTCATCTGTAAAATGAGGGAGTTAGACTAGATGGCCCCTAAGGTCTTTTCCAGCTCTAAATATCTGATTCTACGAATTAAGATTACACAGTGTTAAGTTAATAAAAAATTCTAACCATTATTTGATCATACTGAGAATTTTATTATGTAATTTAGTCCCATCCCCTACAAAAAAAAAATGCCTGAATGATCTGGCTTGTCTAGCTACATTGTCTAGTATGCTGCCAAATCCTTCATTTCCAATATTATTTTAATAATCCTGATAGTGAATAAAATCCTTTCCTTAAAGTAGAGCAGTTTATTTTACATAGTCTTTTCTCTGAGTATTTCAACATTTTTACTAATGTTTTTATATTGAAGAATGCCTATTGCCCAGACTATGATATGTAGTTGGACAGGCAATCCATATGGATTAGTAATTTTGACATTGGACAGACACCGAACTTGAACAATGTTCTGGACCCAGAACTGAATAGGTGGAAGGAAGCAGGTTGGATTGCCTTTGGGAAATTACCCAGTTCTTTTAGTAGCATCAAGCATTTAGTCTGAAACAAAGCCCCGGCTTTTAATAGCAATATTCTTCAAGCAAAATTGTATATCTGAGACATGGAGTATCACAGGTTACAAAGAAGGAAGTTGAGAGTCACCTGGTGTTATGAATGGGCTGCACTCCATCATCAACTAAAAGTTGTCCAAGTTGTCTGTCTAGTATCAGATGGATGGCAGGGAAAAAAAAAGATTCAACGCCTCCTCTGTGGTGCTGGATGAGTCACTTAACCTTATGAGCCTCTTTCCTGATCTATGAAATTAAGACAAGGGTGGAGGAAAGAACTAGATGGCCTCTGGGACCCTCTCCCAACTCTACATCTGTGGTTCTACAAGCACATATGGCAAGAGCAAGAGAGAATTGATGGACAGCCCATATATTCTGGTGGTGCCCACCCAATATCAGAAGATGCAGCAGAAGGTCCCTAGCAAGCTGGGTAGAATTTTTATGGAAGAATTAGGGGAGAATATGGAAAAGAGACAGAGAGGATAAGAAGGCCTGCATGAGTTACAATCCTCACCACTAGAAGGAAAGAAGGTTGGACTAAGGACCTCCGAGGTATACACCAGTTCTAAATCTATCATTCTATGATTGAATGGTACCCATATTGATATAATCCCAGATATATCAAATGGAATTGTGATCTCATCAAAGCGGGCATTACTTCCCAATCATTTACAGTATAACCCATATTTATGGGAATATTCATCTTCCTAGGTTACTCTTTTCCATGTCTTTCATCAGTTCACCATAGAAGGGGCAGAGACCCCACTGTGTGCTGGAGGCTATCTTTATTTTTCTCCTTCCATCATAAGGATAACAGTGGAGCACATTGGCTCTATTCTGGTTGTTCCTGACTCTTATCACATAATAGCAACCCATCCATTGAAATATCTAAATAATTTTATATACCAATCAAACATAATAAAACAGCAAGTCCAAGAATGTCATATTTAAAAGATATTTCTCAGCCTAAATGATATAAAAATATTAGTAAATGTACCCATTCTGTTTAACCTAATTTTGTTTTTTTCACTGGGGGGGAGAAATTTCTCTATTAAAAAATCTCTTGTGCTTTTCTTATTTTGGGATATCCAGATATTTAATTTCTCATACTTATAAATAAATATGAACTATGATGAGAATGCAATTTTACATGTGGGCATATAGGTACCCCTGAAATTAAAAATGGAAAATTATCTTAGATACCAACATTTGTTTGACTAAAGGATATTGAAGTGAAAACTTTTAATTTTTTAAAAATTTAACTTAAGCACTTATTAGCATTAAATAGAAGGTCCACTCTTCAAATAAGCTAGGGTTTTGACTTCTGCCAGTCCAAAATGCAGGTTTTAACAATTAAAGAATAGCAAAACCACTGGAAAGCAATACTATTAGATTGAATGGCTTCAGTTTTAATGTTTGTAAACAACATCTAACATCATGGTGAAGCATATGCTTTGTAACCACAGGTCACCATTTTGTGGAGGAAAAAAAAGCGTTCAAGTTAAGAGCTCAAACCAATGAAACATTAAACAAGTGCACCTGCATTTTAGCAGCAAATAATTCCAGTGGGGATTTCATGTTGCTGTGGATACAAAGGGAAGAACAGCTCAAAGATACTTGTAAAGCAGGGAGGGATTAGAGTATCTAGGGAAATAAGTAAAAGGTATTGCGTTTCATTCCATGATTCTGGAGGACAGGGACAAAATTAGGTCTAAACAGCCTTAGCCTTCAAATAAAGGGGGTCACATTGCCAATTTATTGGGAACATCATAAAAGAAACATAAAACTTTGAATGTTATTTTTGCTTCTGGGCCATGGCCATTTGTAAACTTGCCAGCTCATCCTTCATTAGTTTTTGCTGATTTTTCCCCCTTTGGCACAGCAAAAGCTACTGAAGCAAATGATTCAATTAACTACTTTCATTAAACCTTTCTGAACACATAGATAATCAAATGCACTTTTAAGAAAGTATGGAGAGAAAGAATTGTGTCGTGTAGATCTAAATGTTTCCATTTAATTTACTTATACCTGAAGAATACACCAAATAATTTAAAAGAAATGTTTAATGAGCAAGAAGGTGGCAAATGGTTGTTTGATGATATGAGTGTTGGCTCCTTATTTTTCTGTAAAGTACTTTTAGTTTCAAAGACTTATAACTAAATTAGATATTTAGTTTAGCATGATGGATTTCAATCCTACTTTAACTGTTTCAAAAATTCTCAGTTTAAAAGCCAGGGTTCTCAGTCTGGGGTCCATGAACTCATTTTAAAAAATGTTTTGATAACATTATTTCAGTATCATTAGTTTCCCTTGTAATCCTATGTATTTTATTTTATACATTTAAAAACATTCTGAGAAGGGCATCAAAGGCTTCACCAAACTGCTGAAGGGTCGATGATACAAAAAAAGGTTAGAACTCCTGAGTTAGCTAGTGTCAAGAAAAACCAGAGAAATATAAATAAGTATAGTGAAATAAAACGAGAGCTAAATACAAAAATCAACAAAGGTAAAAATAAATTTTATTTTTTTCTAATGGAAAATAAATTTATCTCCCTCCCCCATAGTATGTATATGGCACATTGTGTTTGATAATTGTTTGTTGAATTGAATTACCTTGACACACTTTACCTCTACTGTTAAATTTTGATCACAGAGTGGTCTTTTTGTTGACTGCTTTTGCCACAGGCCCTCTACAACTTGTTTTTCACAAAGCCACTAAGTAGGTTGTTTCTTTTACTTTTTTCCCACTTTCTCTGTGCTTCATATGTGGAATTTTCTTCCACTTCACCTCCACCCCTTGGAACTCCAGGCTTCCTTCAAGGCTAATGTAAGGTGCCACTTCCTACCATAGGCTTTCTCTTATTACCCTAATTGTTAGTTCTCTATTACCCTCCCCTCCCCCCACTGCACCACCTTTGGATTTATTTTGTATTTCCTTATCTGTGTAAATGTTGTTGTCTCCAAATAGAATGTAAGCTCCTCCAGGGAGAGATGTTTCAATTTTGTCTTGTTATCTCCAGTAACTAGCACAGTACATAATAAGCATTTAATAAATTTAATAAATACTTTTTGACTTGAGTGGTGCTTCTAAGATCTGATGATTTGGTGATTCTAAGTCTTGGCTAAAGATCCTGAGAGGTAACTGACCATTTGATTACTAAGCCAGCTAGATTCTCTGAGAACAGGGAGCTGCCCAGTCAGATTCCTAATTACCTGTCATCTCTCTCCTGCTGCTGCTGTCACTATAACCTCTAATGTCTTTCCCTTTTCTTTTCTATTTTCCACTCATGTGTGGAAGACGTGATGTGTTATTGCTTGAATATATTTATTCACGAGGAAAAAGAATAAGATAAATTTAGCAGGATCACATGAGGCTACGGGTACTATAAAGAAATCTACTTAGCTCAGACAAGGTGGCTCCAGAATTTACTAATATATCTGAATCAAAGGACTTTGGGAAGAATTGTCAGCCTATCTATGATTTTTTTTTTGGCCCCTAAATCCCCATCCTTAGATATACTGCTCAATCATGGCCTGAATTCAGAGCAGCAGCCCCTGTGAAGAATGCCAAGATACAGCCCAGGTTCTCAGGTCTCACTAACTATCTTCATAAATACTGAATGACCATTTGTCAGGGGTACTATAGAAGGAGTTGCTGCTCAGGTATGATATAGACAAAATGACTTCTGAGGTCAGTTACAGCTCTAAAGTTCTGTGATTCTGTATCATAGTGAAAAGAGCTCTTCACTAGGAGAATACAGACCTGGGCACTACACCTGGCACTAACTTACTATGGGGCTTTTAAGTAGTCATTTAGCTACTCTGGGCCTCAGTTTCCTCATCTGTTAAATAAGGGGCTAGGTTCAATCACTCCAAAGGAAATAAAGATTAATTTTTATTTCTATCTTCCCCACTTCTCCTTAGTCAATAGACTAGTCACAGTCAGTGATTAAAGGGTGCAAAGAATACTGCTATTAAATTGACCTCTTTTCCTTCTCTTACTTTATGGTTTCTTTGATAATAAAGATCCTAAGACAGGTTTTAGAAAATGGAAAGCACTATGCTGTAATTTTAACATACAATTCTTTTTTATGCTTTTTAAAATAGCATTTTTTTTTCTAATTACATGTAAAGACAATATTTAACATTCATTTTTGATAAAATTTTGAGTTCCAAATTTTCTCGCTCCCTTCCTCCCCTAAGATAGTAAGCAACCTGATATAGGTTTTATATATATACAATCACGTAAAACCTATTTCCATGTTACTCATGTTGTGAAAGAAGAAACAGTTTGCAAAAGGAAATAAAAAACACAAAAAAATAAAGAAAGTGAATATAGTATGCTTTGATCTGCATTCAGACTCTCAGTTCTTTCTCTGGATGTGGATATTATTTTCCATCATGAGTCTTTTGGAACTGTCTTGGATCATTATATTGCTGAGAAGAGCTAAGTCTATCACAGTTGATCATCACATAATGTTGCTGTTACTATGTACAATGTTCTTCTGGTTCTGCTCATTTCACTTTGCATCAGTTCATATAAGTCTTTCCAGGTTTTTCTGAAATCTGCCTGCTTGTCATTTCTTATAGCACAATAGTATTCCAATACATTCATATACCATAATTTGTTCAGCTATTCCCTAATTGATGGCATCCCCTCAATTTCCAAGTCTTTGCCACCACAAAAAGAGTTGCTACAAATATTTTTGTACATATAGGTCTTTTTCTCTTTTTATTATCTCTTTGGGATACAGACCTCATAGTGTTAACATATATTTCTTAAGGATTTTAAAAAATGTGGAACCTAATCTAGTTGTAATGTTTCTTTGATGGTATGATAGGAAGACACAGATCCTGTGTCAATCTCCAGCTGTTATACAACAGCTAAACTCATTTAAGAATGTAGGCTACTTTCCCTTATAGAAAGCATGGAAACACACACACACACACACACACATATTACTTCAAAGAATCATGATTTTCATTACTCTGTCAATAAAGATTATACCCTTTCTATTACTAGATAGCCACAAATGAGGAGGCCATCCTTCAGGTGATGAGTCTTTTTAAAGTTCTCTAGGCTGGTTCTTGGAGGATAGATATATCCTCAAGACATAACTTGGTAGAGCTTGTTTTCTGATTATATAATCTGAGAACCCAAAGTCACCTTCTGTTCCATAATAAAGCATTAGAGTTGTACTTCAGTATGAACTCTATTTAATAAGCTTAATAACTAAAATCTGCAACTGTGTTAACTAAGAGTTCCATGAGGTCAATGGTCCTTTCATGTATTTTTTGGGTATTTCCCAGAGCACCTTAGCACAGATCTTAGCACAAAACTGATTCTCATTTTTCAATTGAGAGGAAATCTCTATGTCTACACCATCGCATATTTTGTCCTACTGCATAGAAGGGATATTTGCTCTGTGATAGTATGTTAAAAACCTAGTCAAGTCAACTACATATTATCTAGAAGTGAAGAAAATATCCCTAGATTTTAGAAAATGGATACTCAGATTTCAAAGATTAGCTCTAAGAAAAGAACATAGTTTATGAAGTATGGGAATACTGAGAATAACATCTGAGAATGCTAACAAAACACAACTCTAATAGAAGGAAGATTTTTGTTTTGTTCTACTCTTTTTCTGTCACTTTAGAAATTCAGAAAAATTATCTGGAATTTAGGAAAACATTTTCATTCAAGAAATCATTACTGAATATCTTCTGTTACCCAGGTGCTAAAAGGGATGATGAAGAAGATATAGTCTTCTGAAGGATCTTCTCAAGACCTCAAGGAGCATATAGTCTAAGGGGCCCTAAGGTACATACATAAATAGCCATAATTCAAAACAGAAAAAAAAGCACTGGACTTGGAGTCAGAGGATGTAGGCTAAAAATTTTGACCTGCAATCATATATTTTGTGTATGTGCCTTATATCCCCTATATAATGTTGGAAAAGTCAATCAACCTTTCTAAACCTAAGTTTTCTCATTTGTACAATGAAAGATTTGGACAAGGTGATCTCCAAGGTCCCTTTCAAGTCTAAATCTATGATTTTAATTTATAAGAGATGTCTTTTTTTTATAAAGAAAAGGCTTTAGAGTATGGTGTAATGGCACATACCTGTAATCTGGGCTACAAAGGAAGCTGAAGCTAGGGGATCATTTAAGCTCAGGAATTCTGAACCACTGTGGGCTAAGCTGATGAGGTATCTACACTAAGTCAGGTATCACTATGGTGAGTTCCTGGATACAGAAGACCATTAGGTTGCCTAAGGAGGGGTGAATCAGTCTAGGTATGAAGTGCTGCAGGCTGAAAAGCTTTTGTGCCTATTGATTAGAGAAATGCAAATTAAAATAACTGTGAGATATCACCACCTATCAGATTGGCTAATATGACAAAAAAGGAAAATGATAAATATTAGAGGGGTTCTGGGAAAACTGGGACACTAATGCCTTGTTGGTGGAGTTGTGAACTGATCCAACAATTCTGGAGAGCAATTAGGAACTATGCCCAAAGGGCATATTCCAAAGAGATTTTTAAAAGGTGGGGGAGAACCTATTTGTATAAAAATATTTATAGCAGCTCTTTTTGTGACCAAAAATTGGAAACTGAGGGGATGCCCATCAATTTGGGAATGGCTGAACAGGATGTGGTATATGATTGCAACAGAATATTATTGTGCTATAAGAAATGACAAGCAGAATGGTATCAGAAAAACCTGGAAAGACTTCCACGAACTGATGCAAAGTGAGGTGAGCAGAACCAGGAGAACATTGAACATAGTAATAGCAATATGTATAACAAAAAACTATGAATGACTTAGCTGTTCTCAGCAATACTATCCACCTCCAAAGAAAGAACTGATGTTGTCTGAATACCAATTAAAGCAAACATTTTCTTCCTTCATTCCTTCCCTCCTTTTCTTCCTTTCTTTCCTTTTCTTTCTTTCTTCCTTCTTTCCTCCATTTCTTTCTTTCTTTTTATGTTTGAGTCCTCTTGCACAAAATGACTAGTATGGAAATGTTTTACATGATTACACGTGTATAACCTATATCAGATTCCTTACTCTCTCAGGGAGGAGGAAAGGGAGAGAGGGATAGAATTTGGAACTCAAAATTAAAAAAAAATCACAACAAATGTTAAAAATTGTTTATACATGTAATTGGGGAAAATAATAAAATATTTTTTGGGAAAAAAAGTTCCTGTGTCAATCAGTAGTGGGATTGGGCCCATTGCATTTCTAGTCTGAGTGGGACTAGGCAATCTAGTCTTTAGAAAGATAAATAAATTTTAATTACTTGGGGTTCAGAGGTATAAACAATTTCTTCGGGCTAAGGGGATCAAGGAAAATTTTAATGTTTTGTGCAAACACTGTTAGTAAGGCATAAATCATACTAAGTACAGTGGACAAAGAGCTGGCCTCAATGTCAAGAAGACATGTGTTCAAATCCTACCTCAGATATACACTGGCCGGATGACCCCTTGAGAAGCTCATTTAACCTCTCAGGGCTCCAGGTAACTCTCTGAGCCTATTAACTGTGTAACAGTGCCAATTTGAATTGGTAGAGAGAATGGGTAGGGTCCACTCTTCACTGGACCATTGAATTCATGAGTCCAGTTTAAAAAAAAACAAACATGTACACCAATGTCTATGTTTCTTCATATCATCTTCAAATTTCTTTCTGTCAGGATATATAATGATAACATAATTTATAGAGATGAAGCATTTTCAATTGTTTCCCATTATGGAGGCCTAATATGGCCTGTAAGTACCAGGGACATAGGATGATTACTACATCAGTATATTTAATTCAACATTTATTAAACTCCAGTATACAGAGCACTATGCTAGGTTCTGGGAGAAATACAAGAGTAAGTAAGAAGTGTTCTCTGTCCTTAAGGACCTAGCAATTTAGGAGGGGAGATAAAAGGAGTTATACAAAATTGGGCATGATAGACACAAAAGAAAGGTGCAAATAAAAGTGCTATGTCAGGTCCAAGGAAGGAAAGATAATTTTCAATTGATCAAGGGATCAGGCAAAAGTTTGTGGAGGCAGTGCTGAGAGAGAAATGGGAAGAGAACACACGTTTAGGGAACAATGAGCAAAAGCACTGAGGTTTGTTTTTTACATGTGTATTTGAATCCTATAATCATAGATCATTGGAGATATAATATTATAAGACAAAAGGAGAAATTCCAAGTCTTATATGAAAATTTTAGGAAGAGGTGATTACTTTCAGGCGGGGAATTAGAACATGGCAACAGGTGAGCCTTGAAAGAAGACAAGAATTTCAACAGACGGTTGCAGAGAGAAACCACTGTGGTCTTTGGGAATAGCCTGCACAAATATAAGGAGGAAGAAAAGGGGAGGACAAAGTTGGCATATAGCCAGGAGTCCACTTTGGCTGGAATGTAAAGTATATTGAGAATGATGTGGAAAAAAAGAATGGAAAAAAAGTCTGGTTGGAACCAGAATGTGGAAGACATTGAAAAAAATCAGGCTAAGGAGTGTGTGTGTGTATGCATATATCCATGCATGTGTGGGTGTATATACATACATGTGCACATGTAAGTATATATCTACATTTATGAGTACATGCATACACCCATTGTTCAACCCCCTCCCACTTGCAAGTAATTTGTCAAGTCCTATGGAATCTACCTCAGCAGTATCTCTGCCTATCATCTGCTTCCACCTTCCATTTCTGTCGCCTCCACTTTAGGTTAGGCCCTTATGGACTCTTGCCTGAACTATTATAACAGCCTAACTGGCTTCTCCCTTTTCCAGTCCATCCTTCACTTAGGTGCTGAGGCACACGTCTGATCAACCATGTCACTTTCTTGCTTGTGCTCCCTATTGCTTATGATTTTATGTGTGTGTATGTCTGTTATGTATACATACATATATGTATTATACACATATGATACATATTTATACAATATAAGTTTAATTATCTTTACATGGATGACTCCAAGATCTACATGTATTCATATATACAATGTGTATAATCTATACATGTGTATATGTACACACACACACATATACATATACATACATCCGTATTTCACATCATTCTCCTTAATACACTTTACATTCCAGCCAAACTGGACACCTGTCTATATGCTAACTTTGTTCTGCCCTTTTCTTCCCCCTTACATTTGTGCAGGTTACTACCCACGACCACAATGGTTCCCCCTACAACTATCTGTTGAAATACATACACGCACATAAAATCATAGACAACAGGGACAAGAAAGTGACGTGGTTGATCAGACCTATGTCTCAGCACCTAAGTGGAGGATTGGCTGGAGAAGGAAGGAGCCAGTTAGCCTGTTAGAGCAATAGTTCAGGCAAGAGTCCATAAGGGCCTAACCTAAAGTGGCGGCAATGGAAGTGGAAGGTGGAAGCAGGTGATAGGCAGAGATACTGCTGAGGAAGATTTCACAGGATTTGACAAGTTATTGGAAGTGGTTGGGGGTGGGGTGGGGAGGAACAGGGGAAAGAGGCAAACGTGTAACTCAAAGGATGGTGATATAATCACCAGAAATGGAAAAGTTAGGAGGAGGAACAGGTTTAACCAGGAAGATGATGAGCTTACTTTGGGCTATGATATCCAGAAGGCAGTCAGAAATATGGCACTGTGGGCCATACAAATAATCCCAGCGACAGGTTACCATTGGCAAGACCTTGCTTTTGAAATAACTGTTTTGGTGAGGAGATACAAAGGAACTCAAGGGAAATCTGGAAGCCAGAGATTGTTTTACTCATTCTATTTACTCTCCTGGCATAGTATCACAACTACCCTTTCAGTGCTGGAGATCTTATCCACTGTTGGCTATCTTATACTACTACTGTTGAAGAGATTATCTACTCTTATGGCAACGTAACACCATAGCATTACTGAGAAAGTGTTGGTGTTATAATCATCTCCAGCACTTCCTAATTGGGTGACCATGAGTCAAGTGACTTAACCTCTTATGCCTCAATTTTCTTACATGTAAAATAAGGATAATAATATTCGCTTATACTGCCGACCTTGCAAGGTTGTTATAAAGAAAAAGCTTTGTAAACATTAAAGTTTTACTTACATAATATGTGTGAGCTGTGGGTACAGTTCTTACAATGATAGTTCACAGCTCTACACCTCCAGCTCTAATTACTTGGTTGGCTTTCAATCTCATTTTCTATCTGTATCACCGGCCTGCTGTTAAGAAATTTCTTAAGGACAGGCACCATGTCTTATATGTCATTGCTTTTCCCACAGCATTCTACACTATCCCTTGGCCACAGTAGACACTTATTAAAGCCAGTTGAATGAATGGATGAATGCCACACATTTTACTTATGTGTTTTCCTGCCACCTTAAACCCAACTTCTAAAACTTAGTAATCTTTTTTTCTTCCAAAAAAAACCAGTTCTCCCTCTGAGTTTCTATTATGCAATGAGAGAGGCAGTGTGGTATATTGCATAGAGGGTTGGATTAGAGTAAGCAGGATCTGGGTCCAAAACACCTCTGATACATGCTGATGAAATGATACAATCCACCTCTGACACTTCCTCATCCATCTTGACCTCTCTGCAGCATCTGACACTATGGTGTTATGTTGACCTCTGTTCCTGGATACTCTCTCCTGTCTGGATTTTCATGACACTATTCTCTCTTAGTAGTGCTCCTTCATCCTGTGTGATCATTCCTCTTCAGTCCCCTTTGCTGGATTCTTATCCATATCCTGCCCCTGAACCATAGATATGTTCCAGGACACTGTCCTGGGCCACTTCTCTCTCTCTGTTTTCTCACTTGGTGACCTTGTTATCTCCTATGGGTCAATATATTTTTACATAGATCACTCCCAGATCTATTGGTATCTAGCCCTACTCTCTCTCAAGACCTCTAGTCTTATATCATGAACTGCCTATTGGACATTGTGAACTGGTTTCCCTACAGCCCTAGAAAACTGAACATGTCTAAAACAAAACTCATTATCTTTCCTTTAAAAACCAACCCTTCTTCCATATTTGCCTATTCCCATTAAGAGCACTGCCATCCTTCAAGTTACCCAGGTTCACAATATGAGTGTCATCAGGATCCCTTACTCTCACTCAGCGCATTAGTCAATGAGTTGCCAAATCTTGTTTCTACCTCCCACAACATCTTAGGCATGTCTCCTCTCCACCCACAGAATCACCGCTCTAGTTTAAGCCCTCATTTCCTTTTGCTTGAACTATTGCAGTGGCCTCCTAGTTCATCTCCTGGCCTCAAGTCTTGCCCTACTCCAACTTCCTAAAGCACAGGTCTAGTCATATCACTCCACTATTTAATCAATTCCACTGGTTCCCTATGACCTCTAGGAGTAAATGTAAACACCTCTATTTGGTACCTACCACCCTTCACAACCTGACCTCAGTCTACCTTTCTAGCCTTATTACACATATCCCTACATAATCTATAATTCAGGCAATCTCTATTTCTTACTGTCCTTCATACAGAGTACTCCATTTCCCATCTCTCTGCCTTTGGACTGGCTGTTCCCATATTCCTGCCTCAACGCTACCTCTTGTTTCCTTCAACAGTTAGTTCAAGCACCACTTTCTACATGAAGCCTTTTCCAGCGTCCTTTGCCCCATCACATTATATCTATTTTCGCATGTATTTATATGTATACAATTGTTTCCTTCCAATCAAATGTAGTAAGTGAAAGAACAGTTTCAGTTTAGTATTTGTGTCCCTAGTGCATAGCAAAGTGTCAAACACAAAGCAGATGCTTGATAAAAGTTTGTTGATTGATTGAGATTTTTTTAAACTATGTAATCATGAGCAGGGAGAGCAGGTAGGTGGCATGGTAGGTAAAGCACTGGGCTTGGAAGCAGGAACATTCATTTTCATGAGTTCAAATCCAGCCTCAGACACTTATTAGCTGTAATCCTGGACAAGTCACTTAACTCTGTTTGCCTCAGTTTCCTCATTTGTGAAATGATCTGGAGAAGGAAATAGCAAACCTCTCCAGTATCTTTGCCAAGAAAACCCCAAATGGCATCATGAAGAGTCAGACATGACTGAAATGAGTGAAGAATAACAACCCTCAGTAAGTCAATAATCTTCTCTAAGCCCCAATGTCCTAATCTGTAAAAAGAGAATAGTAATATCTGTAGTTAGCATTTTACTCACAGAGTTGTTTTGAAGCTCAAATTAAATAATATGTGGGAGGTTTGTAATATAGATATAAATATAGATAGATATATCACCTATTAACTTTATATGGGAAATTGCATGAACAAATAAATAGTTAATGGAGATACTCTTTTTTATAATGAGAAATTGGAGTTAAAAGCATAACTAATTATCATACCTTTAAGAGAACTTTGGTTTATAATTTTCTGATAGCAGAATGTCAGGTAATTACTAGAAAGATTGGTGTTGACCCCTAACTTTCACTTCAGGGGTGGGGAACCTGCGGCCTCGAGGCCACACATGGCCCTCTAGGTCCTCAAGTGCAGCCCTTTAACTGAATCCAAACTCCACAGAACAAAGATGTGTGGCCTCAAGGCAGCAGGTTCCCCAGCCCTGCCCTAGGTTATTCTCATCACTGTATCAGTATCAGTCTCTGACAGTACCCATTGTAACATTGCCTCAACAACAAAGCATGATATGACCCATCCTATTCATCTCTGCCACAACTTGACATCAGTTCACTAGGGATGATTGAAGGGAAACCATGTCTGAATGATGCAGGCCCACTGATGCTGAACACATGGCAGACCACAACATTATTTTTGATTTGTCCCGGTATGAAAGAAAAAGGCATTCCGTGCGGTATATCAATTCATATGGCAAAGACAGATAGTATAAAACAATGAGGACCATGAAACCATTCATTCCATGTTAGCTCTGTGATCAGCAAGTAAGCACTAACTATTTAATTAGTCAACTAATTAGTGACAGGCAACAGGGAAGGTTTCAGATGTTCTCAGACAAATGTAAAGATAAAAAGCCTAATTAAGCCGCAAGCACTAGGCTGGCTATTGCCAAACAGGACAGATGTGCAGGGTATTGTGTAATACTGTGCTGCCTGATAACAGGAGTTATAGTCGTTCTGCCACAATAGTGCTTTTAAAAAATACCCTATTTCCAAGCTATTCTTGGTTACCTTAATAAACCCAAAAAAGGGCACAGGGGCTGTGGTCAGAAAATTAGAAACTTTACTCTTTGGTAAGACTATTTAATCTCTGTCTGAGAAAACAAAATACAACAAAACAAAAAAGCCTTGATGGTCTATTCAGATAAAAATTGAAGATGATGCTTGCTTAAGTATTTTAAATACCTCACCAGTACTTTTATGAAAAAAGGCATATATCTAAGTCATCACAAAAAGAAAAGAACCATGAGAACAGAATTCAAGACTTTCATTATTATTTCTATGACACTTTATGTATGTTTCTAGTGCCTTTCAGGCTTTTCAAGGGATTCTTTACATTAGAAAATGAATTAAGGAGGATTTCAAAATAATGAATTGAGTTTGCTCCACAATCAGAGATAATATAATATTCCTACACATTTGCATGCTAAAAGTTAACTATTGAATACAATAGAGCCCAAAGGCAAGAAGTACCTCTGGAGACATTTCTCTGCATCTTCTGGTATTTCTGCCACTGCTTACCAATCATAGAGCCTTTTATCCAATAAATTAAAAATGAAATATTATAAACTAAGCTCCATTATTATTACTATCAAGGAACATTTATTTAAAAGCCCACAACTTCATAAGTTATGTCTCTTTTTGGGCCAGTTCTTCATTAACTGAGGTGCAGCAAATAATTTTTAATGTAAAAAGCTTGAAATATTCACTAAATTCTATTTGTTGCTCGGGATAAAGCAGTTGTGGGGAAAATATAATACTGGCAGAACAATGTCTAGAAAAACTGATTGAGAAAATAATGTCCCTGGATCCCCAGAAAGGATCCCTGGATTTCATAAATTGTCCCCAAGGGGGAAAAAATCACTTCATCCACTGTTCCAACTTGGGACTCAGTTGTTAACATTCCACCTCCTATATAGTTACTGGTTCTCCTAGTAGGACAATTCTCGTTGTAAGTATTGAGCAATTTGAGCAAGGCAGTCTTCAATTTACATATACTCCTTACATATTAACAACCACCCTGGAACAGCTGTCTCAGCCAGATGGCCTGGTGGCCACAGGAACTCCCCTTCCCTCTCTTTTATCTCACTACTGGTGCTCAGGATTCTCCTCCCCTTCTCCATTTCCTCAAACCCCAGAGGCTGGTCCTCCCCTGCACCTCCCTCTTTCTTCCCATGCTCTAGCCCCCACCCTCAGAAGCCTTGGGGGGGTCCTCATCACATCACCTCACACACTCCCCACCTCACTATGCAATCCTAACCCAGATTTTGTGATGAAATGCCCAAGGCTTGCTGAGTCTATTTTTCCTCCAAAATACAGGGGAATCCAGCTATACTTGTTTTTGTATATCCCCATTAGTTCCTACATGCAATTTCCCCTACAAGATGAAAAGAGAAGGCAGGTGGGGGTAGGGGGAGGGGTAGAGGACAAAATAGTATGAAACCTCTTAATCCCCCTGTATGTTTCCCATGATTGTTAGCCATAGAAATTCTTAGAAAATTTCCAAAGGTCTGTGTGTTGGTTAGGAGACAGAAGGAGAGTATAGAAAAGAAACTATCAAACTGGAGAAGGAGATAAACCCTATTTGAAAGCAACAGGTGTTGGCAGTGGAAAGGGAAGCAGGCCAACTAATCCCTAGAGACCTTAGAAAAAAAGAAAAGGTGCGAGTGGAGATCAAGGTTGGCCTGAGAAGTGTCCCTGGGAACTGACGCTGGCCGGGACAGCTGACCCCTTTGAAGCCTCCTTCTCACCCATCAGTTTCCCCTCGGCTCAGAAACCTGATTCTGACTTCAGGGTCTCCATCTCTGAGCCTCTGGTTCTAGTATGCCTTATTGGAGCTGCCTCTTCAGGCCTTGGAACATGATAGAATGTATGGTCCTGGAGAGTTAAGACTGTCTGTCCTGCCATGAGGTGAGAAGTGGTACAAGCAATCTCTCAGATGACTCCATGCTCAGGCTGTGTATTACTGACATGCTCTAGCATAAAGTAGTTAGAACACACCTTAAACACATGAGAATAGAAGGAAAAATTAATCTGGAGTGACAGGACCTGGTTTGGAATCCTGACTCTAATATTTATTACCTGCATCATCTTGGCAAGCCACTTAATTTTTTCTAAGACCCCCTTAGTTCTCTTGCCTCTCTGAAACTCTGATTCTGTGATGCTGAGGGCTTCCCTAGCACTGAGTCCCCACACCGCCACTCCAGCTATAGTGTCGTTTCCCATTTTGATTTGATTCAAAACTCTCATTATTGAAATCATTCTGTTCCACTGTCAATAGGTCAAATATTTATTGGCTATTTGTTGTTACTATGTGCCCAGCACCATAGGGCAGATAGGTGGCATGGTGGCTAGAGTGTCAGGCCTAGAATTACGAAGACTCATCTTCATTAGTTCAAATCTGACCACATGAAACTTACTAGTGGTGTGACCTTGGGCAAGTCACTTAACCTAGTTTCCCTCAGTTTCCTCATCTACAAAATGAGTTGGAGAAGGAAATGGCAAACTTCTCCAGTATCTTTGCCAAGAAAACCCCAAATGAGGTCATGAAGAATTAGACACAGCTGAAATAAATGAACAACAACAAGCCTGGCACCATTTTATACACCATAAAATTGGTGGCATTGCTTCCAAAAGGCTAATGTTAAAATAAACGTGTTTTCTGGGAAAACAGTAGAGCTTCTTGACCCCTTCCACGAGCACCTTGTGGGGTGCTTGTGGGGAAGAAGTTAATAAAGAAAAAAAAGAAGAGAAGAAAGGGATCTTTTGTGTCTGTCTTTGCCTTTGAAATAAAATTAAATGCATTTTAAATTTTGTGGAATGGGTCAAAAATATAGTTTGCACTTAGGTGGATGATTGAGTCTGTTATGCTACATAACTCTAAGAGTTCACGAGATTTCCTGGAAAAATGATTGGTGCACTCTGCCTCAAATGGATTTTCCAGGAACTACAGCCTTAGTGCTATATTTAATAGTATAATACAATAGCACAAAGAAGCAGTTTTCTAAATCTTTCCAACAAGTAGATTTAATTCTCATTAGTCTTTCAATGTTTGATGATAAATAGAATTCTTAAGTCTCTCCTACAAACTCAAATCATTTCTGAAATTTAGTTCAAAAGATCTTGATGCATGTAAAGCAAAATCTGTTGTGGGTTACCATGGTATTGCTTAATTTAAAATAATTAAGTAGGAAAAATAACGAAGCAAAAACTGCTTCCTCTTTTAAGGATTAGAGGCCTGCAAATTGATTCAATCAATTTATTTTAGTGCATATAACCTGTATAAGAATGGTAGAAAATCACGACTAGATTAAACTAAAATGTATTAAAAGGTCTCTCTGATTAGGGGGTTTTTATCAACTAACTGCTTGTGCCAAAATTTAAATTGTTCTCTGGTAGCTCTTTACTTGTTGATACCATAAGGAGAAAAGCAGGCTATAAGTATGCATCTCTTTTAAACAGGGTATGTTTTTGGCCTTACATTTTATTATCAATGCCTAGCAAGTGTCTGGCACATACTAAGTGCTTAGTAAATGCTTACTGATTGATTGAAATAGAATTGAGGTCATATTGACTATAACATATATATGCAATACAAATTCTCTGCTAGGAAAATTTGGATTTAGAAAGCAGTTGGTTAAAAGCTATTTTTGAGTAGTTTTAGATGATGTAGTGATTGAATATAATGGAAAAGAACATGGAGCTTATAGTCCAGAGACTCAGACCTGTTCCTGATTCTGCCACTAACTAGTTATGATCTTGGAAAAATCACTCCACCTCTGTGATTCAGTTCCCTTGTTTATAAAATGGAGGGGCAGAATGAAATAATCTTTCCTTCTAATGTCAGCATCCTATGATCTTTGTGCTCTTCAGTATGAACTAACCTAATAGTTACTCCTCGGGCAACATACAAAACACTGTAGAAGTCTGCTGAAAAGGAAGCATATAGGGTTATATTTTGGGGCAGGTAGGTGGCACAGTAAAGAGAGTACTGGTCCTGGAGTCAGGAAGACCTGAGTTCAAATCTGGCTTCAGGTATGTACTAGCTGTGTGACCCTGGGCAAGTCACTTAACCCCAACTGCCTCCAAAAAAGAGTAATATTTTGGGCTATAATGAAATGTCATTGTAATGTGACTACAGCTATTTTTAAACATATTATATATTCTGCTACTTCCAACCTCAAAGAACCAGCACAATTGTGAGAAAGTGAGATTAAGTTAATCTGCTTTGTTGTTGTTTGCTTGCATAATGCCAAATAACCAATTCAGTCTCATTTTGGGAAATTTTGCTCAATGCTAGTTTATAAAAAACAAAAACTCTTAGGAAAATCAATGTCCTTTTGTGGAACAAAACAAAGGTATCACTAAGAGAAGCCAGATAATCAAGGAGTTAGCTAGATGAAAAATGTGGTGATTGATGGAGGGAAAAGATGGCAGAAGAAGAAAAAAGAAAAGGTAAATGGATAAGGCAGAAAAAGAAGAGTAGAGAATGTTTGATAGAAAAGTGATAGAACCTGAGAGAGGGAAAAATGGAGATGGGGGAAAGGATGGGCATTCAATCTAAATCTAAATCTAACGCATATTTCAGACTACTTCCCCAAAAAAAAGTGATCAAAGCATATGAATAAATATTCTCAAAGGAATTCCAAACTACTGATAACTATATGAAAGGTTACTCAAAGATCGCTAATAAAAGAAAATTAAAACAACTGTAGGGTTTCACCTCACTCCTTTGGCCTACTTGTTGATCATCTTATACCACAACACTCCATTTCTCAACTACAGCTTTGCACTGGCTATATTCCCTATGCCTGTAATGCTCTGACCTCTTACTTCTGCCTCTCTGCTTTCCGGACTTACTTTAAGATTCAGTTCAAATCCCACTTTCTGCAGGAGGCCTTTTCTGGTCCCTTCAATTGCTGATGCTTTCCCTTTTCATATTAGTTTCATATACCCTATATATCCCATTTATGTACCTAGATAGTTGCACATTGCTTCCCCCCCTAGAATCCTTTCACTGGTGAGGTGGGGGAACATGAATGTGGAATGCTGCCTATGTGATCAGGTTCAGTTAATGTGTTTACTTAACTTTTTTTTCCCTTTGTCACAGAGGATAGGTTACTGGGTAGAGAAGTGGGGAGAACATAGATATTCATAAATTATTGTGATGTAAAAACAAAAAAGCATTGATAAAACTTTTACTTAAAGTAGAACATACATTTCAGTAAGTGTTTATATATATATATATATATATATATATATACAAATATACATATCATTTACCTGCTAACGTTGTTGTTCAGTTGTTTTCAATCATATCTGATTCTTCATGAACCCATTTGGGGTTTTCTTGGCAAAGATACTAGAGTGGTTTGCCATTTCCTTCTCCAGCTCATTTTACAGATGAGGAACTGAGGCAAACAGGATTAAGTGACTTGCCCAAGATCCCCCAGCTAGTAAGAGTCTAAGGGCACATTTGAACTCAGGTCTTCCTGACTCTAGGCCTTGTGCTCTATTCATAGCACCACCTACCTGTCTATCCTACTAATGCTAGCCTTTAAAGATCTAGTTTTTATGCCATATTCTATCTCATTATCTATTTACAAGTAATTCTAAGTATATAAGAAAGTACTATATTTGTCCAGTCCCCACCTTCTACAACCACATTGGCTGCAAATCACTCAGTAAATGGATTCCATCAATTTTCCACCTTGAAAAACATCTTGGCCAAACTAAATCTGGAAAACCATCCTGAAGGCAGAAAATTCAGAATGATTTTTAAATGAGTTTCCATTCTATTCCAAAGTATTTACTGAGGGCCATAGTTTGCAATAGAAGTTGTTTTTCCAATTAACCCAAATTTCATCTGTAAAATTAGAAGTATGGGCACTATAATAATAATAGCTAATATTTATATAGAGCTTTAAGGTCTCCAAATATTATCTCATTTGATCCTCATAATAACCTTATAAAATAAGTTCTACTATATTATCCCCATTTTACAGGTGAGGGAATTAAGGCAGAAAGTAGTTAAATGACTTAACTAGGGCTACACAACTTGCCAGTGTCTAAGACAGGATTTTTAACTCAGATCCTTCTGACCCCTAAGACTAGCACTCTATCTAGTATGATACCTAGCTGCTTCAATCTAATCACTAGCATTGATTTCTTCTAGTTCTTAAGTTCTATGATTCTAACACTAGAAAAATCATAAGGCTGATGTTCAATCTGTAATATGGCTATTATATGTATGTGTGATATGTGTGTGTGTATGTGTGTGTGTATATATATATATATATATATATATATGTACATATATATACATCCATATATATTCATTACCAGCCTGACCCAATCAGAAAGTAGACCAGAATCACAAAAACATAGAGTTGAACAAGACTTTTTCCAGTTCCTTCATTTAATGAGACTAATGAGTCTCAATGACGTTTAGGGAAGTTATGTAATTTCCCTTCCAGTTCACAAAGCTCATTGGAAGAAGAACTGGGCTAGAAGCTGAGACAATGGCACAAATCTCCTAGTTCTTACTCCAGTACACTTTCCATTTTGCTACTAGCTAACGTGTTGGGGGCCTCAGGCATGGAAGACTGTAAAAGAGAAGGAAAGGGGGTGCATAAGAAGAATGGAAGGATTATCCATATCTTAGAGAACCACGAGCTATGGAAGCTACAGTCTTTGTAAAAAATATCATCCGTCCTTCTTTGAGACAATCTTCCCTTCCTTGTACTTCACATGGAAACCTCTGCAGTCCAGCACCCCCCCCCCAGACTTGTAGATAACATAGACCTTTTTCAGCATCATTCTCCTCTCTGTGGTCAGCTTTCCTACATTTGTTCCTCGGTAGCACCTCCTTTTCAGTCTCAATTCCACCCTGCTGAGTTCTAAATAATAAAGAGGTTAGGTTTGCATTTGTGTGTGGCACCATGGTATAGTGGATAGACAGGAGGCCTTAATCAGGAAGACCTAAGTTCTTTGAAATATACTTGTGGTGGCGAAGAATTGGAAATTGAGAGAATGTCCATCAATTGGGGATATACGATTTCATCAGCATAGGGAACTCTTGGTAACTGTCTCTACTAATACAGATCATCAACTGTTCTTTTGCTCACAACCTGGGCCCTGAGAGGCTTGTGGTATATGATTGTAATGGAATACTATTGTGCTACAAGAAATGATGAGTAGGATGGTTTCAGAAAAACCCAAGAAGATCTATATGAACTGATGCAAAGCACAGTGAGCACAACCAGAAGAACATTGTACACAGTAACAACAATACTGTAACCATGATCAACTGTGAAAGACTTAGCTACTCTGATCAAGACAATGATCTAAGGCAATTCCAAAAGGCTCATGATGAAAAATGCTAACTGCCTCCAGGGGGAAAGAATTGATGAACTTTGAGGGCAGACTGAAGTATAATTTTTTACTTTCTTTATCTTTTTTTTTTCTTTGCAATATGGCTAATATGGAAATGTTTTGCATGATTTCACATGTGTAATTGATATCATATTGTTTGCCTTATCAACCAGTAGGGGAGGGACTGAAGGGAAGGAGAAAATTAAAATTCAAAAAAAAATTCAATGAATGTTAAAAATAAATATATAATAATTTTAAAAAGAAATATACTGGCTCTGTGACCCTTGGTAAATAACTTAGCCTCTTAGTGTCCCAGGTTGTAAGCTGAAGAACAATTGCTGATCTGCATTGGTAGAGAGAGTTTCCTTACCAGGAGTTCCCCATGCTAATGAAATCATAGTCCCAGACAAAAACAAAACAAAACAAAACAAGAAGCCCTAAATACATATAAACATGTACACAAAAACACACACACACACACACACACATGCTTATCCTCTACTGACAATCTATTTTTGCCTTTTCTTGCCATGGAGGTGACCCCACCCCGCTATCCCCCGGCTTTGGAAACTTCTAGCAAAATAGAAAAGGCCAAATATGTGTCTGTTGTATGAGGACCAACTAAGCTCTGTTTGAAAACATCACCAGAATGTTATGTTGTTCATTTTTCTAGCCATAACAACTCATGAGCGACTGTCTACTAACAAGTGGAGGAATTGCACTCTGGGGTGGGGCAGGGAATATGCCCATCAAAGATCTTTTGAAAGACTGAAGAATATATGGACCTAGACATGCTCTCTCATTATCTAACAGGTCTCTTTAAGAGCAGAGACAGTGCTGTGTTTTACCTTCATGTCCCCCAGGGCTTAGCATAGGGCCTTGCACATAGGAAGCACTTACTTAATAGATGTTTATTGAACTGAACTAGAGTTGATTTAAATTTATGATAAGGGAATTTCTTCTGAATGAGAAACATGAGGTCTTTTTTGTTGTTCTTGCTCTATTAGTGTTTTTCTTTTTAAAGTAGGGTCTGTATAGGCCAAATCAAACCATAATCTACCTAGGGTTTATAGACAGTAGTTGGTAAATCTGAAGAGTTTAATGATCACCTTTCTAGTTTAATGTGCACAATCCTAACATTGCTATGGTCTCCCCCAAAACTAAACTGTTGGTTTTTGCAAATTGTAGCAAATGTGTTTTTATTTGCAAACTATGAGCAATTTCATCTGAGGATAATACTAATAATACTCGATTCCACTTATTTATAACCAAAGCCAGGATTTAAAGACTATGATACTGACACATGACTTTATAGAATTCCATTTCTTTATATCTACACAACAATAAGGATTACATTACACTAAAAAAAGCCCATATTTGCACTAAAATAGAAAAAAAATTATTCACATTAGGTGATATACAGAGTAGTATTTCCTAACCTGAAGAAATCACGTTTCAGATTTTTAAAATCCCTAAATTTGAATTATAACATTTCTAAGAAAAATTGCAGGATAAATGGCAAAAAGCAAATGAATAGGGAACAAATACAATATATTAGTGATGCTTCTCAAAGATAATTTCAGAGAGTATTAATTTGGGGAGAAAAGTAGATATGTTGAGACCAGAAAAGTAAAAGAAAATATCCCTATCATGTTCATTAAGAGGAGAGATTTTCTGATATGTTTAATAAGTAAAGGTACACATAAACCATGTTTAATGGAAAACAATATACAAAAATCAAATAAGATCCATGCCTTTTGGCCTAGAGATTCCAATGCTAGGCATATACCCTAGAGAGGAAATTGACAAAAGAAAGCCTCCATAAATACCAAATTATTTACTGTACACTTTTTGTTATAGCAAAGCTCTTTGTGGTGGAATTATTTGCTCATTCCGCTTCACTTTAGATTTGATTTTAAGGCTAGCTCTGCTCACTTCTGGAGGGAACGTCTGCTTTCTTGGAGGAGTAGGTGGCGGCAGTATTGAGTGTTGTGAAATTCTAGAATCTCAGCAACAGGCTGGAGTCCTGCAATCTTTCAGTGCTCCCAAAGTGGTCTGTTTCAGGACAAAATCTGATTGCTGACCTCCTAGTCTGAGCTCTGCACGTTCCTGATCTGGGTTTTGGTCTGAGCAAAAATAAAATGCTGCTGGATTCAGCTCTCATCAGCCAGCTAGGAAGCTCTGATGGTTCAGAGTAACAGAACTATAGGCTCCTCTTTGGCCGGGGATTGCTGCCCTGCTTATTCTTCTGCAGGTGTCAGATTGGGTTACCTAGAACCTGGATCCTGCTTTGCTCCTGGGGTCTGAGCCAGCTTGCTTATGAATTTGCTCCTTTCTTGGTATATAGCCCAGGGCTTTCAACTGCTTTCTACCCAGAACACCTCTGAGTGCATGTTCTTTTCTTAGTCTGTCCTGGATCTGTGAACCAGAACTGGATAGTGGGCAAGAAAGTCATCAAATGGCACCTGTTACCATACTTCCAGCGCCCCAGTATGGGTTTGGGATCTCCTTTTATCTTGACCCACAGACTCTCCTTGTGCTACAGTGCACATTGCTCATTGCCAAACACAGGCCCCAGTAGCCATAGACCTCTCTGTCTCTCTATACTGACCTTGGCTGGAAAAATGAGTCACTCTGATTTTTTTCTTAGATTTTTGTGTTTGGGATTTGTCTAGTGAGTCTTCTAAGTCTGTTTGGTAGAGTTTTGGTAGGAAGGAGCTCAGCTGTACTCCTTCCTGATGGTTTGCCATCTTGGCTCTACTTCATCTTTTTAATTTTTGAAAAAGATGCTTCATCATAAAAGATGGCTCTCTGGTAGGAGGGAGGGGGAGGGATAAAGGGAAAAATCTGGGCAATTTAAAAACAAAAGATATCAATAAAATCTATTAAAAACAAAAAATCAAACAAGATGGAAAGATTAAGGAGTGATTATTCATATTACAAAAGGATTTACCACAGGGTCCCTTTAAATGATAAGCTCTCCAACTGTGTTTAAAATACAATTACAATAATAAATATTTGATGCAGACATAATTTTTCATTTTCAGGATCTACTGGGCAAAGTAAAATACTCTTTTATGTAAATTCTTCGATTAAACGCTATACTTCAGCCAGGCATTTGTATTCTAAGCTTTTTATTTTCTATCTAAAGAATGAGGGATTTTGTTCACTTTTATAGGAATCTGAATAGTAAAAAGCCAGGAAGTGAAGCTGTATTTGTGGGGAGAAGGGTACATGAAATTGTGCCATGCAACAATCTGGTTTTGAAGATAAAATCAATCTAGTTCCCTTAGGGTGACTGGGGAGTCAGAAAGGACAGTCCTCAGTTTCTTTCCCACTAGACAGTCCTCCTGTTCCTTTGGAAAGGACAAGAGGGGTGGAGGGGAAGGTTGGGCTGCAGCTGCTAGAGGCCTATTCATAGGGCTAAGTTCAATAATGTCCTATTGATTCATTAATTTACATATGATGGATTCAAAAAATAGTAGTCTGACCTCTCTTTCTTTATCACCCTGCCAGATTATAATGATTATCCAAATCAGAGGCATGATTGATTTTTTAAGTCAGATTACTGAGTGTTGGCCTTCTGGGCATTCTTTGGTGATGAGGTAGAACCCATTCATTTTTCTAAGGCAATATCTTATTTGGGCTAGAGAGTGGATGAATTCCTACACTGCTCTTGTCATGTAAAAAGATGTGAAACTCCATTGGGAGTAGAGGTAAAAGGAAAATTCCATGGACTTACCTCTTTGCAATACATTCATTCATTCTTTCAGCCAAGATTTGCTTACAGTGTCTTCTATGTGCAACACAGTATACAGTATAAAAAGACAGAGTCCCTGACCTCAGAAAATTTATGATCTGCTAAGGAAGAAAGATATATATATATATATATATATCACATACATATGTATATACACACACATATGTATATATACTCTTATGTTTATTTGTTATATACACACAAATATAATAATAGTATATATGTATATTCTGTTAATATGTTTATTTATTATATATACACAAATATAATAACAGATTATGATAAGTTTAGAAGATAGAAGCAAGGGTAGGAAACAGGATGAATTCATAAGTATGGCACAGTACCCACTCCTTTTAAAAACAATAGAAAACATAGGAATAAATGGAGTTTTTCTTAAAATGATAAGTAGTATCTATCTAAAACTAAAAGACAACATTATTTAAAATGGGAATAAACTAGAAGCTTTCCAATAAAATCAGGACTGAAACAAGGATGTTCATTATTACTAATACTGTTCAATTTTATACTAGAAAAGCTAAGTATGATGGTAAGACTAGATAGCATATTTCAAGAATCAGAAAAAAAACCTACTTAGGTATCTTAGAGGCAGAGGGCAAAGTAGGAATTGAGAGAATTCACCAGTCATATCCTAAAAGAAATCCCAAAATGAAAACTCCTAGGAATATTGTAGCCTAAATACAGAGCTCCCAGGTTAAGGAAAAAATACTGCAAGTATCTAGAAAAAACTAGACACAGTATAAAATTTCTGGGAATCTATCTACTAAGACAAACAAGAACTAATGAACACAATTACCAAATATTCTTTGTATAAACAAAAACAAATCTAAGTAATTGGAGCAATTTTAATTACTCATGGATAGGCTAGATAATAGAATAAAAATGATATTACCTAAATTAATTTACTTATTCAGTGCCATATCAATTCAACTACTAAAGAATTTATCGATCCAGAAAAACAACATAACAAAATTTATCTAGAAGAACAAAAGATCAAGTCTATCAAGGGAATCGATGAAAAAAATGAGAAAGAAGGAAGCCTGAAAGTATCAGATCTCAAATGATGCTACAAAACTATCATCATCAAAAGTTGGTACTGAGTAAGAAATAAGTTGCTCAATGGAACAGATTGGGCACACAATATGCAGAAGCAAATAAGCACAATATCCTGGTGTTTGATAAACCCAAAGATCCCAACTACTGGGGTAAGAACTCACTATTTGACAAAAACTGTTGGGAAAACTGGAAAGTAGTCTGGCAAAAACCAAATATAGACCAATACCTCACACCATCCACCAAGACAAGCTTAAAATGGGTACATGATTTATACATAAAAGCTGAGACCATAAGCAAATTAGTGGAACATGGCAGAAATTACCTGTCAGGTCTATGGATAGGCAAAAATATGCATAATGAGACAAGAGCTAGAGATGTTCACAAGAGGTAAAATGGATAACTTTTATTACATAAAATTAAAAAGCTTTTTGCATAAACAAAACCAATGCAGTTAAAAGAAAAGCAGGAAACTGGGGAAAAATCTTTGTAGAAAGTTTTTCTGATAAAGGTCTCATTTCTAAGATATATAGGGAACTGAGTCACAAGAATAACTGAGTTACAAGAATAAAATCCATTCCCCAATTAATAAATCATCAAAGGAAATGAATAGGCAGTTTTCAGAGGAAGAAATCCAAGTTATCAATAGTTACATAAAATGCTTTAAATCACTAATAATTATAGAACTCTAAATTAAAACAACTGTGAAATACCATTTCATACATAGCAGGCTTCACTGTGCACTCTGAATCCATCAGTTCTCTATCTCATGGTGGATAGAATGTTTCCTCATTTGTTAATGGATAAATTATCCTCTTAGGAGATAGCTATTCACTTTGCATCACAAGTCTTCCTTGGTTTTTCTGAAACCCTCTCCTTCATCATTTCTTATAGCACCATGATATTCCATCACATTCATATACCATAACTTGTTCAACCATTCCCCAATTGATGGGCATCCTCACAGTTTTCAATTCTTTGTCAACTGTGTTCAGTTCTTAAGCCACAATTTAGAGTGGCACTGATAAACTGAAAAATGACCTAGAAATGAAGTTCCATTTTTTTAAATCAATATTTTACAAATGTTATCAAATGCTTTTGAGTCACATAACAAACACTACAATCTCTGAAGAATGACAATTGAATACCACTTTGACAATGGAGAAATGCAAAGTGGGTGTGAGCAGGCTACAAGACCTAACAAATAAAGAAGTAGAAGGAAAACAGGTAGATGCCCCCATGTGCTTCCTTAGTATCCTCACAATGTCAAAAGAAAACAAGGTAAACTCCTAGTCAGTCATTTAACATTTATTAAGTACTTACTATGTGCTAAACATTGTATTAAACATTACACTGTGCCAAACATTGAAAAAGAAAGGCAGAAGACAGTCCCTGTTCTCAAGGAGTTCACAGTCTATCTGGCACATTGGTTGACCCCCTTGTGGTTGACTTATGGGAGGACATGGACAAGAGTCAAAGGGACAAGGTGGACAGAATGGATGAGGTGTGCATTGAGGGAGAAAACATCCATATCAATGAAATCAGAGATCCATTTGAATTTATGAATAATGTTATTAAATAGGTTATTGGAGACTATCTGAGAACCACTTATATTGCTTTAAGGGTAGTCAATCTGAGTTCTCATTGCCTTACAAAATTTTGCAATACAAACTGTGTAAGTTAAGTACTTCTAACAATATATTTTTAAAAAATTTCCAACAAAAAATTGACAAAAATGAAAAAAGTTTCAGCACTTATGAGAAAAGCCAGAATGCATGTGATATCTGTGATTTTCTTGGGTATGTGGGTCATTCTTTGCACCTAGCCCAAAGGGACACTGCCCTGGTCTTTGGTTTCTTCTTTAATATCTTAAACTAAGGATCAGTGCTTTGACTTGCCTCTCAGTTTCTGCTCTTGCCACTAGTTTCTGATCCACAAGATTCACCTTTTCCCACATCCCAAAGACTACAGGTCTTTTGTTTATTTATCTTACCACCATCACTACACAAAAAAAATCACTCAACTATGCAAGTAAAAATATTTGAGTATGAGTTACGTTGAACAATGTCAATATATCTCTTTCTCTCAGTAATTGGGTAGAGTCATTTCACCATGGTGCTTATAAGTTTAAGTTATCCAGAAAATTCATTGGTATGAAATATCTTATTCTCCAACATGTTGGAAAAATAGTGTGGGCTTAAGAATGTGTGTGTGTGTGTGTGTGTGTGTGTGTGAGAGAGAGTGAGAGAGAGAGAGAGACAGAGAGAGAGAGACAGAGAGAGACACACACACACAGAGAAGAGGAGGAAGAGGAACAAGTGAGGGGGGAAATGGGATCACCCCATGCTGCCTGATCCCTAAGTACCCAGAGCCTGGCACTGGGTTGTTTATGATTTTTCCCACTCCCATTCTTCCTTCCAAGTAGAAACATTTGCTTTATATCTCATTTAATATTAGGGTTTTCTCTATGTACCTTTCAAGAAGACAATTAGATAATTTAAGTACCTAATATGTTCAATGCAGAAAGCTAGAGAATCCAGGAATTTTCCTTCCTTCACATGTGATAAATGTATATTTTCACAGTGTCCTTGAGAGATTAATAATTGTATAATACAGAGGAATAAACTTCATTCATTGTTTTTGGAAGTCTTTGGATTTCTCCATCATGCCTTCATGCCCAATGAAACTAATCATTGGGAATTGTCATTATTCTACAAGATCAAATTAGCATTAGTACTCACATCTCATCAGCACATTCTGCCTGATTGGCAGAGCCACATAAACTCTAAAACCTCCGAATTTCTCATCAGCTACATTGCTCTAGGACTCCTTTGATTTCCCTATGATTTCCATTAAATTCAATAATCATTTGTTAAGCACCTACTATGTGCCAGGCACTGTGCTAAGCATCATACCTTGCTACTGGGTATCTTCTCCCACCCCTGCTTTTTAGCTTCCTCCATTAGACTGTAAACTTCTTGAGAGTAGGGACTGTCTTTGTTTCTACTTCCAGCTCTTAGCACAGTGCCTGGCACCTAGTAGGCACCTAATAAATGTTTATTGACTGATTGACTAATTTAACTGGAATCCAGGCCTTCCGATGCCAAATTCAAGGTTATTTCCACTATGTCATAGCTATCTGTAGTCATCAGCAAGAAAATTATTTCAGCCAGGGAAAAAGTTTCATTTTCGTGTGTAAGAAGAGAGGCATTATTATTATTATTATTTTTTAAAAACCAACTTACCAAAAAATGAATGTTTCTAAGAAAGAGATTCCAACATTGGATGCTCCAACAACCACAATTCTGGCATTGATAGTCACTTTGGGCTCTAGCATTAGCTTTCTATTTGTGTGATACAGTGCATAACATGGCTAGAAGAAAAACAAAACATGGAAAAATAGTAACTGAAGAGGAAAAGTGACTGATTTGCACCCAAAACACAATCATTTTATCTTTTAAAACTGGCTAAAATTAGTACAATAATTTCTCAGTTCAACAACAACAAATGGACAGAGGGAGATGCAAAGTTGAAATGAAATGGGGTCCTTGACTTCAGTGACTATTTTTCTATTAGGGTAATGGGACACATACACAATATACTAAATAACAAATACTAAATATACTAAATACCAAATAACACAAGATACATCTATTAAAGAAATGCAACTTCTATTTCTACTTAATTTTTACCTAAAAACTGTTAAACTTTAATGATATTTATACATGACTTGACACTGCTCAAGTCCATATGTCAGGTGGACATATTTCAAATATAGCAAAAGAAGTATCCTAAGGGAAGAAGAGTGTGTGTTCTACAACATGGAAGCATTGACAACCTTTGATCTTCTATTCAATTTTAGCATATTGTGACATATCACAGTTTATGTGTGCTTATTTAAGAGGACTTACGGACTATTTTTATTAAGTTTTAACCAAACTGACCCTCATAAAATGGACAAGTGATTTTAAAAAAATTTCTACAAAAGAACAGTGGATTGACAATAATAACAATAAAACTGCCCTTTTGGGTTTCATGCTCTTAAAATTTTATTTGATGTTTTTACCTTTATAATGAAGGGAGGAAATTGAGAATGGATAAATTCACTAGTTCTCAACTGTGCCTCACGGCATATTGTTTAGGACAACAGCAAGTTTTGTCCCAGTAGATCATTCCTTTCACAGATCATCTAGCCAGGAAAAGTTCCAAATGTTGATGATTATAGTCAGTCTGGGGTGGCAGTGCCATTCACTTGCAAGCAGCCCCTACTCTGGAACTCTTCTGTACCCCCACCCAGAACTCTAAAGTTCCCTGCTTCCACTCTATCACAGATTTCTACCTCTCATGATCCCTTAGTCTCAGAACTATCTAATGTGACCCCTTCATCTTACAGATGAGGAAACTGAAGGTCCATAGCTTGGATCAAACAACACTGTATTATTAGAAAACTTCTGATATCTGTAAATGTGGGTTAAAGAATACACAAAAACAAATGCAAAATGTCTAGAAACTAAATCCAAACATGAAAAGAATGTCTGTTACATTTTAATTTCATTGAATAATTAGTAATGTTTTAACTATACAGTAAAAAATATAGTATCATCAAATAATCACAAAAGCTATTCTACTCAATGAAAACTTCCTAGAACAAGTCAAGAAACACTTAAGGAAAGGTATTTTAGATTTATATATCACTATTTCTAAACAGTATGTGACTGACGTATATAATCTCAGTCAGTTTCTAAGGAATACAGGCCTTTAGCAGATGTAACCAGTGCATCCAGTCCAGCCTTGTGTTTTGACTGCTTAGAATAAGGGAGGCTGAAAAACTCATATGCTGGTATGAACAGTTTCTTCAAAGGTATCTAGTCCAAGTTTAATTAACATGGCTAAAATGTAAACAATTAAATGGGGGACTGGGGGTCAGAATCCAATGCTCCTTAAAAAATGGGATGCCTTAATCTATTTCCTTCTGCTGTACTATTTTCCAAAAGTGTGTGCCAACAATAACAAATAGAGCAGTAATGTAATTCATTGGTTAAGAATTATATCTCATTTATGAAACAGCTCTTGTATCAATGATACAAAGGCAGCATATGAGTATAACATAAGTTTTTTGTTCTTCGCACAATAGCTTTAGCACCAACAGCTGTCATGCTTCAGAAATCACCTTTCTAACAACTAAGTACACTGTCCGCAGAGAGTTAAGAATTAGGTAGATTGGTCCCATAATACTACTGTATTTTAACAAAATGTCAGGACAAATGACTATATGTTTCCCGGTGGAATAATCTAACATCATAATGATTTGCAATAAACTTAATTCTGTATCCTGTTTTTAATTAAAAGAATATTTGTTACCAAGTATGATGAAGTGTCTAATGACAACCTAGTTCTTAAAATTCTAAATTTTAGTTTGTTACTCTACATTTATGTTAATGTTTCAAAGTTTACTATTTTGAAAGTTTCTACTTCTTGTCATGTTATTTCCCCCCCCTACATATAGGGCAGAGAGAAGCTTCTGTAGTAATGCTGATCAAAGTGACTCCTTTGCCAGAACAGCACCGACCTTGTTTTGCTCATGGGCAATTTGTTCTATCTAGTGTGAAAGAAGACAGAATGCCTTTCCTCATCTGTAGTGTTCCCTCAACACCCGGGTTGTAAAGACAGGAGAAAGTTAGCCAGAAATAACTTTTTCCGTTGTTCTGCTTGTGACCATTGTCAAAAGATTCTTACACTGGAGATCTTATTTTTAGTAAACTTTAATTTTGAAAGAACTCAATTTTAGTAGGCTTTGCTTAATACTAAAGACCTATGAGAGTCTAATGTTGACAATTGCTATTTTCACTGATGGAAACAATATCCTAAGCATGAAATTATGTCAGTGATAAGGGAATATTTTGGTAAGTTACCAAATCAAGCACTGGTACCAATAATGAGGGCTTAGAAAATTAGATTCTCATCTGCTATACCTTCAAAAGAAATGTCATGTGGATAGAATAAATGAAGCAAAGAGAAGGATTTCTGATTCGGTCTTTCTAATAAAACCACAGCAGCATTTTGAGTAAGAGAGAGCTTTTAAAAGTAAAACTCAACAATGTATGCTCACAAAAAGGCCTGGAGCATGGTGTGTAAATTGACTTTTTAAGTTTTAAATACACATGCCTTAGGACTGGTAAAAACACAAATCTTACATTTTTATGTGGAGGGAGAAAAAGAGTGAAAAATTCAAACTGGGCCTGGAAGAAGAGACTATAGTTGAGTTGGAAGAATCAATGTCTATATGGAAGAGAGGATAGACAATAAATCCATACTATACAATCACATCAGACTCTTCATGACTAGAGGGCAATCCTTTTACTCAGAGAATCTGGGAACTGGAAGGCACTTCAGTGGCCGTATTGTCTACCCTATACATGAAAAATAGTTTTCACTGTAACATACTTGCCAACATACTTCATCTCTGCTTAAAGGCCTCCAGGGAGGGGGAGCCCATGACCTCTTGAGGCAACCAATTCCCCTTTCGTTGAATGAGAGTTTGTAGGGACCTTTCAGGTCATGTAGTCCAATGATGCCATCTTATGTTTCAGATAAGGAAAACAAGGCCTACAGAGGTGAAGTGCCTTGCCCAAAGGCACAGAGGTTGTAAACAGCAGAGCTGGAACTGCAGTTCAGGTTCTCTTCATCTAGATCCAATGTGCTGTGTATGGTGCCATGTTCCCTCCCAAGGAAGGCAGCCGTAACCACTGTTTTTCCCCAAATCAAATCCAAAGTTGCTGATTTATAACTTCCAGAATCCATTATTTCTGATTCTACCTTTAGAATAAGTCTAATCCCTTCTTCACATGACGGCCCTTCAGACACTCAAAAGAGCTATCATCTCCTCCTTCTCCTTTATCCCCTTCTCTTCCCTTCCCCCACCTCTTAGTCTTTTCTTCTCCAGGATAAATATGCCCATTTCTTTCCACTGATCTTCATATGTCACAGATGCGAGGTCCTTCACCATCCTGGTTACCCTTCTCTACAAACTGAACATCTTATCAGTGTGTTTCTCACACCGCAGCTCCCAGAAACGAATACAATAATTGAATACAATACTCTGGATGAGGTCTGAGGAAGGCAGAGTGCATTGAGACTATCAGCTCTCTCTTCCTGTAAACTATGCCTCTATTAATATACCCCCAAATCACATTAGGTTTTGGGAGGCTGTATCACACTGTTGACTCATACTGAACTTGCATTCCACTAAGCTTCCAAATCTTTTATAGAACCATTTTCTACCTATGCCATCCCCAACTTATATTTGAGAAATTGAGTATTGGTACCGAAGTGCAAGACTTTACATTTATCACTGCTGAATTTCATCTTAGTAGATTCAGCCCAATGCTCTAGCCTGCCAAGATCTTTTTGGATCCTGACTCTACTCTGTTATTTATACCTCCTACCTTTGCATCATCTGCAAATTTGATAAGCATTTCATCTATGCCTTTATCCAAGGCATTGACAGAAATGTTAAACAGCATGGGGTCAAGCACAGAAGAATATGACAGGTCAAAAAACCTGAATACCATAATGCAAGAAATAATACAAGAAAACTGTCCATAACTTCTGAACACAGAAAATTAAACACCAATGGAAATAATTCATAGATTGCTTCCAGAAAAATAACCAAGGATACAAACTCCAAGACACATATGAAGCATAAAGAAATTCAGTGATTTGCTAGGGGTCACACAGCTAGTTAATGTTTGAGACAGGATTTTCCTGACTCCAAATCCAGTTATATAACCACCATTCTATCAAGTTGCCTCCTAATGATTGCTTCCCTTTCTCTATGTTTGACATCAATCTCTTCAATGAGACCACAAGAATTAAAAAGCTTCACCAATTCCTGTTCTTTATTTGCCTTTATGGCTGGCCACGGATTCATTGCTTTGGGGTTGCCTATCTCATCAATAGCATAAATAACATCCCTAGGTCTTCAAATTCACCTCCAGTTAAGATTCTTGAACAACAATTCTATTTTTGGCTATAGTTTAATCATCTTCCCTTGAGAGGGGAGAAGAGATTAAAAACATTCCCAGCACAAACATGAATCAGGTATGGAACAGGTAGTTTTATTCCCACACACGAAATGGAAATAGTAAGCAATCAGGAATTACAGAATGATTATAATCAGTTGAGAGGATAATATTCAAGTTTTATTGAAGCATTCACTATTCCTTTGAAAGGGCTACCACTTAGCTATTTTGCATTTCACCTTTACCAAGTACAATCCAGTTAACACCATGTGGACTCTTTCTGATTCTCTCATTCTCTTTCTTTCTCATTCTCTCTCTCTCTCGGCAATTTCTTTCCCTATTAGTAGGTCTGCAGCTGTCCTAGTAGTCACTAATCTGGGCATTGAAGCAGCCAGAGAAGAGAAAAAAGGAGAAGACATCAGATGCCTTTTGAGATCTTTCACAAGGCCCTGTACCAAAGGAAAAATGACATAAATAGGAGGTGACCATATCCCAGGCAAAGGTTTGCCTAGGATGCCAGGAGCTATGGCTTGAAGGTTGGTGGAGGAAAGCAATTTTAGAGACTTCTGAATTTTAGAGACTCATTTTTATATTTCAGGACCAGTTGGAAAAAGAGGTATGAAGGGCAGAGATCACCCCTTTGGCACATCCATGGTGTTCCAGTGCAGCAACACACTGAGGGCCTTCACAGACATCAGGAAGCAGTCAAAAAATATCTCTGAAACAGTGGGTGTGAGGAGGTAGGCAGGAAGAGCACCTCCATCACATACCCCCAAAGGAGTGTAACACCTTTAGTGATACATTTTTCTAGAATTTTTCCATAAGTTGAAGTCAACCTCTGTAAACCATAGAAGTCTCTTTCCTTTTCTTGAAAATTGGGATATTTTCTCCTTTCTAATTTTGCAAAACCTCTGCTTTTTTCCATGACATTTCAAATGTCCCTAGTATCAGCTCAACAATCCCATCTTCCAGTTCAGTATTTTTTTCAGTACCCAAAAATGTACGTCTGGGCCTGGTGACTTGAGTTCATCATGGGCAGCCAGGTACTATCTGTGGTCTTCCTTATCATGGGTACTAGCTCCCTGTTGGTAACTTTTGCTCTATCATTTCCAGTGTAAAAGTTATTCTCTTTTGCAAAGAAAACAGAAACAAAAAATAAGCAACTCTGCCTAAGAGTCTAAGCCAGGATGGAATTTTCCCTTGATGGTCCCTCTATCTTTTGAAGGATGAAATTATCACTAAAATAACAGCATGCTCTGAGATAACCATCCTAACTTCCACTTTCTGTGAAAAGAAGGTCCCCTTTGTTGTAGTATAGCAACTACATCCTCTGGGCTCTAGGGGTAGCTATGAGAGATAGCAGGGTTGTTTTTCTAATGCCATAGGAATAGCTTATGAGACCCCACAAGCATGCTTCCTACTATAATTATAGATGGATTATCAATTAGTCAGACCTAATTAGGTTTTAGAAAAGGGTATTTACTAAGATGGTAAAGTAAGAACAATTGTTACAAAATATTGCCTTCACCATACAAGTACATACAGAGTCTAGGAGAAAGTGGGCTCAAAATTAGAAAACATTTGTGACAAAGGGGTAACATAACTCCTAGAAATCTTTTTGCTGAAGTCCTCAAGATGCTCCCCCTTGGTTGGTTGGTTACTGTCCTTCATTCTCAAAGAGGACCAAAATGACACCACTATATTGGGGGCAAAGTACAGTGCGTCTGACTGTAGCTGATCAGACCAAAACAAGCTTGGAAGACTCTACCACAGGTTGGGCACAAGTAGTCCATAGGAACGTTTGGAATAGAAATGTCTCTAAATTTGCACAACTCATATTTCTTTTGAGCTATTGCAATTCTGCTTTGCTCATACAGTACAGAGCCTTTTTTGATGTGGGTATGCCATGCTGGGTGGTCCTGTGCCAGTGTCTCCCAATCGATTCCAAAGTCCTTCAGAGTGACCTTGAGAGTATCCTTGTTCTGCCTTAGATACTGTTTAATTTTCTACTGGGATCTTTGTAGAGCTATGAATCTGTGACTAATCCATCTTAACTCCCCAAATAGATATGATTATCAACTGTTACATGAATGTGCTACAATGCTGATGGTAATATGGAAAGTCCTATGGAGCTCCAAAGTTCATGAGGTCCTCCTCCAGTCAATGTTAAGAGAAGGGGGAGAGGGAAACCAAGGCTTAGGCAGAAGTTCTCTCCTGCCTCTTCCAAGTGATTCTTTTTCAGGGCAATTAGCCAGAATGCTCTCTTCTCATCTGCTACTTACTGGTATGTACTACTCAATTTTCCATTAGTCTGCTATTTTATCGAAAACTGACAGGGAAAGATCAAGTTTCCTCAGCCAATTGGAGCCAATCAGAACACTCTTCCTAGGCAACTTTACTCTAGTTCATCTAATGCCTCATCAGAGAAATCTAAATTGTTCTTAGTTGAAAATGCCTTTGACTGATTTGATTCAATTGAGATGTGTATAGTATCTTGTCACTTACTTTAGGTATGGTGGGATAATTTGATTGATTTAGTCACTTGACCCACCTTTATACAAGTTAAGAAGTTAGCTGTTTTGCTTTTGACAGAAAGAGCACACTAGTAGACGTCTAGATAACTGTAGTTTCCAATCAAAACGACATCATGTCTCTATGCCAGGCTTGTGATCTAGTTCTCTTTCTTCTTTTTGTCCAGTTAACATGGAGTATACTCTAATGACAAAATCACTTATTTCTGTTTCCTTTTCCTTTAGTTGGGTATCCTGTCATGTATCCTGGATTTTCTCATATGCTTATACTTTCTTAATATATAATGCTATCCCCACCACAGAAACCTAAATCCCATTCTCAAACATCATCTTTGTCAAATTAAAATTTCCCTTCTGCATCCTCTGATGGGCAACAGTGAGGAATAAATAACTTTCGATTGACCCACTACCGCTTTTTATAATGACTGTTCCAAACATTCTTCTCTCTTTTCAAGCTTCTAACTCTACTCTCACCCCCTGAGCAACTAACCTCTTACTTTAACTAAGAAGACTAAAGCTATTAAAATGAACTCCCTTATTTCCTCTCCTTCATACTCAAAACATTATCCTTCTTTCTTTCTGTCTCAAAGTATGAGGTGGCCAGGAGGGCCCAGGGTTAACCCTTATAGAGTTTTTGCATCCCAGCTATATTCTCCACTGATCATTCTTACTCTCTTTTTCAATTTTGATCTCCCCCTTCTTTTTGGCTTCCATTGTCTGTCTACAATCATGTTCAAGTCTCATTCATTCTTCAAACAAAGACAAAGCCTTCCTTGATTCTCCTACTTCCATATGTTATCATCATATACCTCTCCTCCCTTTCATTGGCAAAGTTCTGGGGAAAAATATTTTAAAACACATTGCCTCTACTTTCTTCACATTTACTTCTCAATTCCTTGCAATCTAGAGTCTATTTTTACTACTCTATTGAAATTGCTATATCCAAAGTCACCAATGATTTTTTATTTCAACTCAACTTGATAAATTCCCTCCTTTTTACCAATACTACCACCATACTAGTTTAGTAGCAGTCTCCTAAGTGGTCTTCCCACCTTAAACTTGAGGTAGTATGCTGTTGTGAATAGAGTGATGTACTTAGTGTTAGTGAGACCTGGCTTTATGAATCTGGAGAAGTAAATCAATCTCTCTGGACCACAAGAAGGGATTGGACTCTGCTGTCTAAACTCTAGGGTTTCTTCTATGTCCAAACCTATGATCCCTATAATCTATGATCCTCTAATCCATACCACTGCCAAAGCATTCTTTCTGATGCAGGGATCTGATCTTTTTTCTCCTCTGTTCCCTAATGCCTGTAGAACAAAATTCAACCTCCTAAGTGTGGCATCCAAAACCCTCTATAATCTGGTGCCAACATTCCTTTTCACTTTTATTTCATGCTATCTCTCTTTATATACTATGCATCCTTAGACTAGAAGAGCCATTTTTAGCTTGTTTTATTCTATCCAACTTCTTTGAAATTATATACAGTCCTTCTCCTATTTCTGGAACCGATTCCTTCCATGTCTCTGACTGTTGAAATACTTCTCATCTTTCCAATCTCAAACTCAAGAGCCACCTCCTCCATGAAGCCTTCTCTGATCCTCTCAGTTACAAGCAATCCCTTCTTCCCTGAATCCCTCACATCTCTCCATTGAACCACTCACATACATATTGAATTTTAAATTGGGTTTGATCTATTTGTGAATATATCTTATCCCTTTACTATACCTTACCTTTCTTGAAGGTAGGAACTGTATTATTTTTAATCCTAGTATCTTCAGCAGCTAGCCCAGTGTCTTAAATATGGTTGAATTGAATTATCTATGTTTAGTAGAGGATAAAGGATATAGATTTCCAAGCTTGGTTGCTTTTATGTCATGATATAAGTATATACATTTCATCAAAGGAAATCTAACTATATAGATTGGAGTTAAATGAATGTCAATGAATAAATCAATCAATGAGTACTTATTGAGCCCCTATCACATGTCAGGAATTATCCTAGGCACTGGGGATACAAAAAAACCAAACAAACAAAAAATGAAATATCCTGCTCTCAAAGAGCCTGTATGCTACTGGGGGAAATAATATGTACATATAAAAGTATATAGCCATGGCCAGTCCCATTACATCAGAACAGAATGAATACAAGGTAGTTTAGAGAGGGCTGGTGCTAACATTTGGGAGAATCAGGAAAGACTTCATATAGAAAGTAGTATTTGAGCTGAGTCTTGAAGGAAGTAGTAACGTCTATTAGCACAAATGAGCTATTGGAGTATAATTATCTGATATGTAAAAAATCTTGTTTATATATTATAAAAAAGCATTTGATTTGATAAACTATCCTCCAGCCTAATGTTCCCCCATGCCTATCTCAAAAATCATATAAGATTTCTTGAAATTTGTAACAACAGAGATAACTTGGTTCAATGACTCTTTGGTTATGAAGATCAGTTGAGGCAAAAGTAAGGAAATGTATGCCTGTCATTACAATAAAAGATGGCTAACACAGAGTCAAAATGCATGAGAGATTTTCTACAGATGGTGAGGGACTCTAGATCCTTCTATTTGTGCATGATATTGCATCAAACCTTGGAACACTGCAGAACTTCCTAAAAGAGATCCACAATCACCCAAAAGTGTTTGGACTCACCATCCACACTAGAAAGAACAAGTGGATAAAGAATGCCTGTATGTCAGTGAACAGACATCCTGTAGAACTGTTCCATCAGAACACATGTATTGGTCAGATGACATGGGTAGACAATTGACTGGGCAGAGAAATTAATAGGAGAAAAGCAAGCCAATCTTTGGAAAAATATGTGTGACCCCAAGTTTCTTTCTGAAGTAGAGGCCCATTTTTAACAACATGATCCTTCTAGTGATGCCGTATAATCTGGAATCTCACAGTCTCTGAAAAATTAAAAGTGCAGATTATTCAGAAGCAATAGAGAGGTACATGGTAGGCATAGGTAGGCCACAACATATTATCAGCAAAGAACTGTATAGGAAACATGGCGCAAAAAAAACCATCATCAGAGATGTGTGACCAGAAAAGGTGGTGAGCCAGAATGTTCATAAGATCACAGCCGTAGAGCTGGAAAGGGCCTTAAAGGTCTTTTTACAAATGAGGAAATGGAGCCCATTAATGGTTAAATCACTTACCCAAGATGGGGTGAGGGGGAGAGAATTAGCAACTGCTGGAATCTGGAAAGGTTTCCTATAAGTAGTGGCACTTGAGCTGAGCTTTGAAGAAAACTAGGGATTCTGTGATGCAGAAGAGAGAAGGGACTATACTCCAGCATATTCCACAGCCTGTGCAAGGATGTGGAGATAGAGATTACTGTTTCAGTCATGTCCAACTCTTCGTGACCCCATTTGGGGTTTTCTTGACAGAGATACTGGAGTGGTTTGTCATTTCCTCCCCCAGCTCATTTTACAGATGAGGAAACTGAGGCCAACAGGGTTAAGTGATTGGCCCAGGGTCATACAACTAGTAAGTGTCTAAGGTCAGATTTAAACTCAGGAAGATGAGTCTTCTTTACTCTCAAACCTGGTGCTCTATCCACTATGCCACCTAAGTCCCTTAATCCTATTTCCTCAGTTCCTTATCTGTAAAATGAGCTGCAGAAGGAAACAGCAAACCATTCCAATATCTTTGCCAAGAAAATCCCAAATGGGGTCACAAAGAGTTGAACATGACTGAAATGACTCAATGACAAGGATTTACCCACTGTCATACAGTAATTGATAAAGCTGGGATATGAATTTAGCTTCCCTAACTTCAAATGGAGAATGTTTTCCACTAAATCATTCTTTGGTCCATTGGTATCCATGGACATCTAAAAGAGTTAAAAAGTCTTAAGCCTGTTAGGTGGACACCCTGTGGACAGTTTACAGGATGGCATGGAACAAGAGTCCATCAAAAGAATGAGAAGCCATGGATAAGATTTTGATCAGCAGTATGGGAGGTAATACCAGTATCAATGAGATCACAGACCCATCAAAGTATGAAAGTATCTTTTGCAAACTTTGAGGGTACTTTTATGAGTATTTCTTTCCCCCCTTTAAAATGTTTCTCTTGGTGTGATTTGGAAGAATTCTAAATGCATTACTTAGGGACATTTTTAAAAAGAAATTTAATGAAGAAGTCAGTTAAGTGCCATAATTAAACAAACGAGGAAAAGGTGAAGAAATGAAAAATGTAAACAATCCTAAAGAATGAACTGTAGTCATTCAAAAATGTATAATTTCACTCCCTCCTCCAACACAGATCCCAAACCCTCCACACCCTAGGTAATGATCTTTAAGAGATGCTCTGCTGAAAAATTCACCTGCTTGTCAAGGCTAACCAAGTGAAAATGAGCCTCTCCAAACACAGCAAGGCTAGTTCTCACAAGACAGGTATACAGTTCATTTCCATACTTAAAGCCTTTCCTTCATATTTGGTTAAGGCCTGACAAATTTTTGTGCTCTGCTGTCATAGCTTTCTTGGATCCTGGGTCACATCCATACCATAGTGAGGCATTGGAATACCCTAATAGAGAAAAGAATGACTATATAAAATATATTCATACACATATACACACATACATATATATACTGTTAAGATTTTATTTCCTCTCCCTAAATAATTATTTCCCTTGGAATAATCACTAGACTGGACAGAATAAGATTTGGGCTGTTTTTCATTCTGTTATTGACCAGAAGTCTGGGCCTCTTTTCTTTATACATCAGTTTCTTGAGATGTAAAACAAGGGTAAATAATACAAGTTTTCTGCCTACATCAATGGGTTGATAAGTAGATTATTCATTAGAAAAAAGTCCATGAATACTTTGGGCTCTTCAGACATAAGGGTCATACAAGATGAAACAATCATTAGGACAGAGTAAAAGTATACAATAATGTGTGAGTTCTCTCTTCATATCTACAATATGAAAGGCAAATTTTCAAAAACCTTTTAAAAAGAGAATAAAACAATGAGCTCAATTTTCATTTCCATATCCATACATGTTATCCTCTGCTTAGAGCTCCCAGAGAATTCAAAGGGAGTTCTGTCCAGGCAAAAGAACTAGAGATGTAGGGATTAAAAATTATTATGAATAAAATATTTATAACATCTAATAAGCCTATTCTTGTTCTTTAATGTCTTTTTTTTTTTTGGTGAGGCAATCAAGGTTAAGTGACTTGCCTAGGGTCACACAGCTAGTAAGTGTCATGTGTCTGAGCCTAGATTTGCACTCAGGTCATTCTGACTCCATGGCCAGTGCTCTATCCACTGCCTTACCTAGCTGCCCTATGTCATTTTTTTCTAATATTTTTCTCCCACTTATTTTTCCTATTTTGAAATTCTCTCTTCCCTTCCTGTCCTCCATTCCTTGTTTTCTTTTCTTCCCTTTCTCTCACCCTCATTCAGTCTTTATACCTCCTGATAGATTGTTAGCATAACAAAGATTATTATTTTTCAAAGTTAACATCTTAAGTCTTCTGGGAAGGGATATTATTACTATGTATATAATATAAATAGAAATTTTAAAATAAGCATGAAAAATCAACTGGAAGTTTGTTCAATGATATAAAATGCAGTTTATATAAAATTCCCTAAAAATGTCATAAAATTAAAATTATTTTGCTCCTAGTGCATGAGAAACCTCAAAGGAGATTGGATAGTTCTTTAAATGTACTTTATTAGGAATGTGAAATACCTGACTCCTTTTGGAGGAGAAATTACTCTAATGTATATCTTTATATCTCCTACAATACTCAGTACAGTACATTGAACATAGGAAGTACTCAGTAATCAATCAGGAAATAAATATTTATTGATGATAATTATCAATCCAGAAGTTTTGTGTCTCTCAAACTCCTACACTTTTTTGCCTCCTTCAATGGAGACAACATACTCAAAATTATACATCATTGATAATGAAAGCAATGAGGTAAAGACAAGGCCAAAGGGCTATTGTAATCTATTAATATTATTGATGATAATCACAATTGATATTTATATATGATATTTTAAAGTTTACAAAGTATTTACATATATTCTCATTTGAATTTCACAACAAGCCTGTGAGAGAGACACTACAGATATTATCTCCACTTTACAGATGAGATGATGGCATTTAGAAAATACCTTATAAAAGAAGAGTATGGGTATATATTTTTTAAAATCTAAATATAAATATGCAAGCTGGTGACTTTCAGACTCAACATGGAGGGGCAAATACATGACCAAGATGGAACTGTGAAGAGTATATGCAAATACTAAAATCCTATTATAAAGAAAACGATCCTCCAAAGGAGAAGTTAGGTATGGAAGGGTAGTTACTTTCCCCTTTGTGTCCTATATTGAGAGCAGAGATATGGGGGGAGGCAAGGGCCTCAAAGCAACTGTCTCTGACAAGAACTGACTTGATTTAGTCTAGAGACAAACCAGTTTCAGCAGGAACAGCTTCTCCCTGTATTTCAATGGGCTTAGGCCAGCTCCCTGATTCTTTCTTACTACTTAGGGATAGAAGTGGCTCAAAATCACCCTCTATGGCAGGAAGATAGGAAAAGCTTCTTGTAGGAGGTGGGATTTTAACTGGGACTTTAATGGTGGATGTCATCAAAGAATTAAAGAGAAGATGAGGCAGTCATGTGGAAAGAATGGGGGAATGACAGATGAATAGTCAGAGTGCTCCAGTAGCACTCTGGTGATGTCAGGAGTAAGTGAGGAAATCCTCCAGCTTGTTGACTAGACAAACCTGTGGTGAATTTTTGGGAGGTGGTAGCGATGCAGTTAATAGAATGGCAGGCCTGCAGTCGGGAAGACTCATGTTGCTGAGTTCAAATCTGGCCTCATTTGCTAACTAGCTGTGTGACCCTGGGCAAGTCACTTAACCCTGTTTGCCTTAGTTCCTCGTCTGTAAAATGAGCCGGAGAAGGAAATGGCAAACCATTCCAGTCTCTTTGCTAAGAAAACTCCAAACAGGGTCACAAAAAGTTGGACATAACTGAATACCAACAGGGAAAATCACATAGGATACGTAGGCATGATGGGTTGCAATCTGTATCATGAGAGGGAACTCCTGAATTAAAGAGATTATACAGATCCATTTCACTACTGAATATGATAGCTTACATAAAAACCCTAGACGATCAGTAAATAAGTGGAAAAAATTAATAGCTTCAGTAACACAAGATAGAAATTTCCTTATTAAGTGATATATCTTTCTATGCACATTTATTTTACATTTCATTCTATTCAAATGAAGATAGTTTATTCATTTTTATCATTACTGCTCTCTTTATCATCATTATTATCTTGTTAAAAGTATGATTATAGGATGCACTCAGATTTTGTAAAAGCCAGATTCAGGAAAATATATAGAATATATTGAAACAGAGTTTAATTAACTTCCTTTTAACACAGGAAAAACTCACCATTAACCAAAATAAACTGAAAATCTTTTATCTTTTTACAAAGATTTTTTTCTGTTACCTCCTTTTGTTTGTGTAAAAACTTTGAAATTTTATGTAATCAAAATTATCCATTTTACCTCATGTGAACCTTTCTATCTCTTGTTTACTCATGAACTCATCCCCCTACTCATAGATCTGACAGGTAATTTCTTCCACGCTCCTGTAATTTGTTTCTACCATCCCTTTATGTCTAAATCACACACCCATTTTGAGTTTATCTTGGTATAAGGTATGAAATATTGGTCTATGATCAGTTTCTGTCAGACTATTTTCCAGTTTCCCCAACAGTTTTTGTCAAAGATTGAATTCTTGACCCAATAGTTGGGATCTGGGTTATTGTGTTCTTTTGCTTCTGTATGTTGTGTACCTGGCAGCTAGATGGCTCAGTGGATAGAACGCTGGGTGTGGAGTCAAGAAGATTTGAGTTCAAATCTGGCCTCTTTTACTATATGTGTGACCCTGGGCAAGTCACTTAACCCTGTTTGCCTCAGTTTCCTCATCTGTAAAATGAGCTGAAAAAGGAAATGGAGAATCACTCTAGTATCTTTTCTAAGAAAATCCCAAACAGAGTCATGAAGAGTCAGACATAACTGAAACAACTCAACAACATATTGTTACCTAGTCTGTTCTGCTGATCAACCTCTCTATTTCTTACCTAATACCAACTTGTTTTGATAATTATAGCTTTGTAGTATAGTTTTAGATCTGGTACTGATAGTCCCAATATTCTTGACTTTACTTTTTACAAATCAATTTCAAGTCTTTTAAAATTTTTTCAAATCTCTGCAACTTAGTATTTTAATCCTACATGTTTGATGCATTTTAGGTACTCCTATAAATTGAAAAACACAAATACAGTATCATCCACAAATTGGAAGATGTTTCTTTTTGCTAAACTTACAAATAAGGTGTGCTCTATTGGACAAAAATGTAGTATATCTACCTAGTAGATGCATTATAGTTGGAAAAATAGATTATAAAATTACTTATCTGACTTTCACTGTTCTAAAAGTACAAATTACTATTCTACTTCTGATATATCTGATTTAGTTGTCTACTTTGAAAAAAAAGTCTTAAAACATCCAGCAGCCTACTTCTTAGAATTGGCACCCCTATGGAAAATCACTGGGAGACTTAAGGTTAGAGACACTATGAGGAAACTTCAAATGACTGGCATTTTCACAAATTCAAAACTTTTAAAAGTAGTGAATAAAATTCTATGGACATGTAGAAAATAATTCCTTCTGACTATGATGCAAATTTTACACAGATACCTAAAGACAAACTTTTGCATAATTGCAAGTATGTAAAATATAGTAAAAATCTGCCCTAAGAAATAAACAATTAAGGAAAAAGGAACTAAAACAGACAAAATCAGAATTGACCAATGACAAATAAGATCTTTTGAGATTCTGAAATGAAGATATTTTTATCTCAAATTATTTTTGCTTTTTTTTTTTTTAAGGAACCAGAAAAAGTAAGTTAAAGTGACAGATTTTTTTTTTAATCAAAATGTGCAAACTGGTCACCTGGTTTGACCACTGCTTGTTTTATTGTTACTGTACTTTAGCTGCCTCCTGTCTCCCCCTTGAAAACATAAGTACAGGACAGGTGGTAAGCAGGTGCCCATGCCCATCTGCAGTTCATTCACATACTGGTGCCCTTCAGTGATTCATATCAATATTCACAGGGTGGAATAAATATGTTTATCTATCTCCTGTATTTAGAGATACTTGAAAACACAAACCCTACCCCCAAAACATATAGAAAGGAGAGGCCAGGGATTCCAATGTCACACTTTTTCTACTTCACAATTTTTCCTTTTAGCTGGACCTGATTAGCCCAGTCCTGGGCAAATAGTAAATATTCAATGAAAGATTTGTTAGTGCTATTTCCCTTTCACTTAGTACAAATTATGACATACTCAGCAAGTGGCTATTTGCATAACTATTTGCACACAAACAACCAGAGGTGAGAAAATGACAAATTTCTGAAGAGAACCTATTTACATGAGAATTTTGCCTAATTAATGCCCTTCTAATGACACAGCTCCTTTCTTCTGTCACCTTTCCATTTCTTTCTTCTCTACTAAACATTTTCAACAATGCACTTGGATCTTTGTTTTAAAGGAAGCTAACAAAAGAATACATGTGCTATTTTATTTCTGAAAGTTATAATATGTACTTTTGTGCATACTTATATTGTCTCTAGATGTGACTCATTATTTCTGTTGACATTCAATTGTATCTCTATCTTGGACTGAAGAAACTATGTATATCTCCCTTTTATCTTAATCCAAATTTTCTTTTCACTTTCTATTTCATGATTTTAAAATGCTGCACATCAAAAGGTTCATCCACTCTTTAAAAAGGCAATTTTCAATGATTTTACAAAGAATGAGCCTTTCTGAAAATCTGATGGAATTTTCTAAGGCTAAAATGGAGTTCAAAGGAATTCAGCAAGAATAATCAGCCCTGTGCCATAGATGAAGCACAAGACCGGAAGGCAGGAACATGTCTAATCCTGGCTCATGATCTAGGGACAAAGAACTTGCTTAAAAGTCAGGCAAGGATTTCAATGGGAAGGAAAGTGAAATATAATAAATGGGTGTGGCTACTGTTTAAGAATTATGGTTGCATTTTTCATCAAATAAGAGGCTAATTTCAGTAAAAATAAAATTTGCCTATGACCCCAGGGAATGATGATCTATTAGTAGTCCCAGAAGAAGGTTCAAATGCCTTACTGAGATAAGCCCAGAAAACTTGATCTGTTCCAATTTTTTATGAGTCATGGATCAATTTCCAATAATTTCCACAGGCAACTTTAAGAAACACTAAATCTATGTTCTGAATTAGTAACTGTTTTAAAGATCTAATGCAAAAAAAAGGGCAATCACATCAAGTATTCTGATGTAATCAATGAGCACAAAAAGACTGTTAACATTAATCAAAGGATTGAAAGGAAGACTTTTTTTTATAAACTAAGTGAGGGCAGCTGTTTTTTTCAAGTTATTTTTCACCCCAAAAGTAATATCAAGAAAGAATTCCTGGAAAAACAAATGTTCTATTTGGTGCACTATTCTCATAATTTACATTTTCAAATACAACTATTTTCAAGAAGTTCCAAAAGATCTCATTTAGTAGTGTATAATGAATATCCCAGTATACTAAAAATGTCATTAACACCTGTATACTACTGACATCATGCTTTCAAAGTAAAGATAGGTCACCTTACTTTTAATTTCACACATGCACATAAGTGGTAAATATTCGGAGCATTCTTGTTAATGATACCATCTGGTGCTTCCTATAATTGTGTAATATTCAGCCTTCCAAACAAGATGTAATGGCAGCAACACATGAAACCCACTGACATTTACAGTAAGGAAATTTATTATCAGCCCTCAGTTCAGAATAAATGTGTTTGCATGACTGCTGGTGCTATAAAATCATCACCTTTACTAGGCCAGTGAAGGTGCAATAAATAATAGATTTTAATCCCTGCATGTACTACCAAATCATTAAACATTTATTACTCATACACAATAGCATCTTAAGCAACAGTTACTACTTTAAAAATTAATGCCTCAGTTTGGAAGTTAAAAGAAAACCATTCAGTACAAGTCTTTATGATTTAGACATGGTTTCAGTGTAGAATACAAAATACTTAGGTTTTTTAATAATATCTTACAAGATACAACTCTAAATAGTTGCTTTGAAACAGAGTTTTCTTTAGAAAATAATTAGGTTTTAGAAAAAAATAATCTTGTTATTGAGAATACATTTAAGAACATTATCCTTAGCTTCCTTTAATGCTTACCTCAACACCATCTACTTGAGAGACCTTTTCTGAACTCAGTAGCTATTAGTGCCTCCTCCCAATTACTTTGTATTTCCTTTGTACATATTTTATATTTATTGGTTTCTATGCGTACCTGGTGTATCCCCTGATAGAAGATAAGCTCCTTGAGGTCAGGGACTGCTTTGCATTTTTCTTTGTATGCCCAAAACCTAGCATAGGGTTTAGGGGAGCACATTTATTTTCTGAACCTATGATTTCACTACTGAGAAAACTCTCTACCAAAGCAGATCAGAAACTATTTCTAATTGATAGTCTTATTGCTAGTAATATTGAAAGAGGGCTGAACAAATTGATCAACCCCTTTTACTTTTCTTTTTGTAAATGTTTTTCCTTTGTTTTATTTAGAATTTTGTAGAATATTGCTTTAATAATAGACTATACATGTAGAATAGTAATTCTTTTTAGCAAAATTGAGTTGTTACTAGGGAACACATTTTATTTTTAAAATAATTTAAAAATGGTTGCCTGGGGGTACTGAGCACTTCACTGACTTGCACAGGGTCACACAGTCAGGATGTAACAAGGTGGAACTTGAATCCAGGTCCTCCTGACTCCAAGAACGGCTTTTTAACCATTACTCAACATTGCTTTGAGTTAGTTGACTGACTATCATAATGAGGAGATATTGCTTTTCAAAAATATGCACAAAACATTATTTGTCATTGCAAAGGACTGGATACACATTATGACTACACAGAGGATGAGGACGAGTTAATTTTTGTCTCTGAATCACACTTTTGTGCACAGTACCTGGCACATAATGGGTACTTAATAAATGCTTATTGAATTGAATAAATGCATATTCCAATGTAAGACAAATGCATATTCTAATATAAAGATGTCTTAACAAACCAAAAAGGTGAAGAGGACTAATAAGTTGCTATGGATATATTCCTAAAAATTTACTTTTAAGTGTATATTTATTTGGTTTTTTTGCTGTTTAACATGAAATGAATAACGAATTATTTAAAAAAAATAAAATGTATTCCTCATTTACAACTCAATTTTGCTGGAGAAATTACTATTCTATATGTGTAGTCTACTATTAAAGCAATACCCTATAAGATTATTAACAAAGTAAAGAAAAAAGCATTTACATAAAGAAAAGTAAGAGGGTTTGATCAATTTGTTCAGAACTCTTCTAATACAATAAAAGCATAGGGCATGGGTTTTTGTTTTGGAGGCATCTGAGAGGCCCCTCTCCTTGAAGTGTTGGGATGCCCACTGGTTCCTTGCTAGAGGACCCAAGGAATTCTGGATAATTGGCTGATTGTGACTGAGGACAGACTATAATCAGAGGACCTCCCTTTCTTATCATACATAAAAAAGAAACTAGTTGGCTCCCTCGGATCTTCCTTTTCTTTTTCCTTTGTTCAGAAGACAAGTCAGTGGACAATAGAGCAGACCTACTCTGGGGGAAGGGAAGCCTATGTCCTCCCCACAGAAACTAAAAAAGGCTGCCTTAGGGCCAAGGCACATGAAAATTGCAGTGCCTAAGAGATGGCAGCAGCCAGGCACTGAGAGTCATGTGGCAAAAGCAGAAACCTGTGTGACCCCTTGACCTAAAGGGGAGTTCTAGCCACATGGGGATGGAGGAGGGTGCTAAAGAGCTGCAACTTGCCACCATATACACTCTAGCCCCCTGCCATTACTATGTTATTCAGATAATTTAGTTCCAATGAGAAGAGGATTGCTTGTTCAGCAACCTCTTCATGTTCCACTTGAGTCTGGTATTGTAAAGTCAAATTTTCTATTCAGCTCTGGTCTTTTCATCAAGAATATTTGAAAGTCCTCTATTTCATTGAATTTCCATTTTTTCCCCTGAAGGATTATACTCAGTTTTGCTGGGTAGGTGATTCTTGTAGTCCTATCTCCTTTGCCTTCTGGAATATTATATTCCATGCCCTGTGGTCCCTTAATATGTAGAAACTGCTAAATCTTGTGTTATCCTGATTGTGTTTCCACAATACTTGAATTGTTTCTTTCTGGCTGCTTGTAATATTTTCTCCTTGACCTGGGAACTGTGGAATTTGGCTACAATATTCCTAGGAGTTTTCCTTTGGGGATTTCTTTCAGGAGGAGATCGGTGGATTCTTTCAATTTCTATTTTGCCCTCTGGTTCTAAAATATCAGGGCAGTTTTCCTTGATCATTTCTTGAAAGATGATGTCAAGGCTCTTTTTTTGATCATGGCTTTCAGAGAGTCCAATAATTTTTAAATTCTCTCTCCTGGATCTATTTTCCAGGTCAGTTGTTTTTCCAATGAGATATTTCACATTGTTTTCTAATTTTTCATTCTTTTGGATTTGTTTTGCAGTGTCTTGATTTCTCATAAAGTCACTAGCTTCCAATTGCTTTACCCTAATTTTTAAGGAAGTAGTTTCTTCAGTAATCTTTTGGACTCCCTTTTCCATTTGGCCAATTTTGCTTTTTCGGGCATTCTTCTCCTCATTGGCTTTTTGGACCTCTTTTGCCATTTGGGTTAGGCTATTTTTTAAGGTGTTATTTTCTTCAGCATTTTTTTGGGTCTCCTTTAGCAAGCTGTTGACTTGTTTTTCATGATTTTCTTGCATCACTCTCAGTTTTTCCTTTACTTCTCTTACTTGCTTCTTAAAATCCCTTTTGAGCTCTTCCGAGGCCTGGGACTGATTCATATTTTTCTTGGAGGCTTTGGATGTAGGAGCTTTGACTTTGTTGTCTTCTTCTGGTTGTATGTTTTGATGTTCTTTGTCACCAAAGTAAGATAATATAGTCTGACTCTTTTTGTCCTGCTTACTCATGATCCAGGCCAATTACTTGAGTTTTAAACTCTTTGTTAAGGTTAAGAGTCTGCTTCCAGTGTGGAGAATGTACTGTCCCATGCTTTGGGAGTTTGTACAGCTGTTTTCAGAGATACTTCTAGGGACCTGTAAATTTTCAGTTCTTCCAAGGTGGTACAATAAGGGATGAGGTGTTTCCTCTCCATCGCCACAACAAGGTCCACAATGCCAGCACTCTTCCTCTCCAGAGCTCCTCCTTGCCCCAGGACTGCCGCTCAGAACTCTGACCCAGATCCAATCATGGGCAAAGCAAGAGATCCCTGAAATCCCCCTCTGATCAACCACTCGATTCTCCCTCAGTCTGTGTGCGGAAGCTCAGGAGACAGTAGCTGCCCCGGGGGTGGCTGAGACCTAGCTTCTACCTCTCACCCCAGTCACAGACTTTTCCCACTGACCTTCTAAGTTGTCTTTGGCTTTCATGGGTTGAGAAGTCTGTAAACCTAGCTGCCCGTGATTCAGTCCTCTGAGGCCTGCTTCAGGGTCGCTGCTGCGGCCTGCATGCCCATGCCGAACTGCGCTCTTCTCCCCACCCAGCGTGATATACCTTTCTGATCAACCATCCAGGTTGACTTGGGCTGGAAATTTGTTTCCCTCTGTCTTTTTGAGGGTTCTGCTGCTTTAGAATTTGTTTAGAGACATTTTTTTAACAGGTATTTGGAGGGGTTTGGGGGAGAGCTCAAGCAAGTCACTGCTTTCATTCCGCCATCTTGGCTCTGCTCCTGATTCCATGCATTTTCACTGTCTGTTCCCCATGCCTGGAATGCTGTCCCTCCTCAACTCTGCCTCTTGCCTTCCCTGTCTTCCTCCAAGTCCTGAAATCCCATCTTCTATGAGTTTTCCTGATACCCCTTAATGCTGGTGCCTTCCCTCTGAATTACTTTCAATTTATTTTGTGCATTTTTATACGTACATAGTTGTTTGCATGTTGCTTCCCCCATTAGAACGAGTAGTCCTTGAAGGTGGGGAGTGTTGTTGCCTTTCTTTCTGTCCCCAGTTCTTAGAACAGTTCCTGGCACATAAGTGCTTCATAAATGCTTGCTGATTGGCTGATCTTGGTTCAGTCCCCAGAACTGGACCTGTTCTGTGCAAATCCAGAGTTATGAAGAGACTTTGGCCTACAGGTTACATTATACTACCTTACTCACTCTCACACATACTACATTCCAGCCAACCTGCCAACTTGCTGTTCCCTTCAACTCAATATCTTGATGTGGTGCCTTTACCTAGATTGTCCCCTGTGCCTGAAATGTTTTCTCTCCATACACCTCTCAAGCCAGAGAACATCAAGGATAAAGGCCAAACTGTTTGGGCTTTGGTTGTTTTATTATATAGACACAGAGTTACTAAGAAAGAATAATCCCCTAATTTTGACCTCGAATTCATATTTAAAGGAATGAATATTCTTTTCCCTTCACCTCCCCCTAATCATTCCATTTCTCTAGTCTGCTATTACATAAGAGAAAAAAAATTCCAGTAAATAAGATGGAATTATTTAGTAGTTAATTTGATCATATTAATTGTTCTGAAATAATTGCATGGGCAGTTAGATGGAAACAAAAGAAACAAGTAGAGGAATCTTTAAAAGTAGTTCCTGAATCCCAATAATCCAATACCACAATTCTCCATGGCCCTTCCATCTGGCACTTATTAATTTAAATATTTCCCAATCATTTTGTTTGCTATGTTACATGCTCAGGAAGTGACTGTCAGTGTAGTATGAGGTATAGCATCAATTGAGTGATACAAAGAAGGCTCCATCAATTCACCTAGAGCTGTGTGGGCTCCCACAATACTTAATTTCTCTGCCTCCTTTTTTGTGAACTATCCTGAAATGTGCAATAAAACCCAACAGCTTGAATGCAATTGTGAAAGAGAAAAAAAGAAAGATAACAATAGAAAGAGAGAAACAAAAAGCAATTCAACAGATGTATGTCATTTTTATTCTTCAATGTGGATCAGTTTTTCTTGTAAATTATGTCACCTATTCTTTCTGTATATTGATAATTACATAATTGCATGAAGCAGATGGATGACAGAATGCCTCCAGATGGTAACAAAGTAAACAGGTTTATAAATTGCTTATTTTTGAAGATATTATAAAGAATTAGTTAATAATATATAAATTTCTATACTTTGAACATCTGTTAAACATATCCTGTACATAAATATATGTACAGAATAGGAACTTTACTACCCTGCTTTAACCTGTACTTTTAAATTTCTTGAAGAGGAAGACTTGGACAGCCACCTGAAAATATAAGTAAAGTATTAACCCTTTTCCAACTATGCCTACTTTTAAATGAACAAATTTTTGAGTTTTTCTGTAATGTTTAGCTACAGCAACTATATTTTCAAAGATATTTCCAACACAAAACATTTTATAAGGACTTACAAGAAAGCATTAAATGGAAAGCAGGGAGGAAAAGGGAATTTTTTAAACTGTACTGATAGAAACTGCATGAGAATAGATACAAAAATATTTTATTCACTTTGAGTAACAAAATATGAAAATTGATACTGTATTGCCTTTTATTTATTTTCTATATATTTTGCATATATTTATATATGTATATATTATCTCTCCAGATAAATTGTAAGCTCCTTTAGGGCAAGGACTACTTCATTCTTGTCTCTGCATCCCTAGCACCTATAACACAGCACCTAACACATGGTAGGTACTTAATAAATGCTTATTAGATTGATTGATCACAATTTTCCACAATCAGTATTACTTGCCTTTTCTGGAATACTTCTCATGGGTTTCCACGCTTGTACCTTCATTCACGCCATTCTCTCCAATTTACCCAATGTTTATTTTTGTAGATGGTACCACCATTCTTTTAGTTGCTCCAATATCCAATCATTGCCAAGTCCATCAGTTCTATTTTAACAAAATCACACAGGATCCAGGACAGGAAAAGACACTAGAGACCATATAATCCAATCCACTCATCTTCCAGATGAGGAAAATGAGGTGCATAGAGGTTTACTCATTTGCTCAAATCCAGGACAATTTGAATTCAGGTCTACTGACTCTAACTGAATGGTATCAACAATGACAACAGCAACTTAGCCCAACTTCCTTTTTGACTTTGTTACTAAAGTGGTAGATCAGGAAAGTGCTGTCAAAGCATCTTTGTATCAGAGGTGGGAGAGTTGATCTGGGGACTCCTGATCAATCGGGTCTACCAATCTACCCAACATTATAAGATATAAGGAACAGATAAGTTAGCAAGATATTAAGGTTTTACTCTTTTTTTTTTTTTTTTTTAGGCAATTGGGGTTAAGTGACTTGCCCAGGGTCACACAGCTAGTAAGTGTCAAGTGTTTGGTCTGAGGCTGGATTTGAACTCAGGTCCTCTTGACTTCAGGGCCAGTGCTCTAGCCACTGCACCACCTAGCTGCCCCAAGATTTTACTACTTAAAGACTCTGAGTGGTTTCCTTCACAGCTTGGATAAGTCATGAAACCTTTAGTGGCTCACAGCCTGAGTGACCTATTCACAGAATATAAATGGTGTGAAAGTTAGAGTGCTCCATTCACACCTTTTAAAGCTTCACCACATTCACAGGCTACACTTCTTTACTTTTTTAGGAAGTTCCCAGAAGTTTTTCAATCAGTTTGATGGAATTATAGGGCAGCTAGTCCTTGGCTGACTAAAGGATCAGCCATGCCTCTTGGTGACCCTAAGAGGCAAAGCCTGCTCTGAAAAAGAGAATCATCCCTGAAAGTCAGTCAATCAATAAACATTTATTAAGCACCTACTGGCAGCTAAGTGTCAAAGTGGATAGAGTGCCAGGTCTGGAGTCAGGAGGCCCAAATTCAAATCTGGCCTCAGATTGTGTGACCCTGGGCAAGTCACTTAACCCTGTTTGCCTCAGTTTCCTCAGCTGTAAAATGAGCTGGAGAAGGAAATGGCCAACCACTCCAGTATCTTTGCCAAGAAAACCCCAAATGGGGTCACGAAGAGTCAGACACGACTAAAAAATAACTGAACAACAATAACAAACACCCACTATTTGTCAGGCACTATGCTAAGCACTGGGGGTACAAAGAAAAGTGAAAGATAGTCCGTGCCCTCAAGGAGCTCACAGTCTAATGGGGAGACAAGAGGCAAACAACTATTTACAAATAAGTTATATGCAAAAAATCAACAGACAGAAGGCACTAGAAGGGGGATCAGCAAAGGTTTCCTGTCGGAGTAGGGATTTTGACTGGGAAGGAAGCCAGGGAAGCCAGGAGGTGAAGATTGAGGAGGAGAGCACTTTAGGCATGGGTGACAGCCAATGAAAATGCCCGAGTCAGGACAGGAAGAACCTTGTTAGAGGAAAAAAGGGCCAGGAGGCTGGCATCACTGGATCATGTGGCACGTGCTGGGGAGTTGGGAGACTAGAGAGGTAGGAGAGAGTTAGGTTAGGAAGAGCTTTGAATACCAGCGTGTTTTATATTTGATTCTAGATGATAAGAAGCTACTGGAATGCATGGAGTTCAGTTGGGGAGGCATGGTCAGAAATGCACTTTAGAAAGACCACTTTGACAGCTACGTGGAGGACAGGCTACTGCAAAAGTACAAACCAGAGGAAATAAGGGCCAGAGCCAGGGCGGTGGCAGTGTCAGATGAGAGAAGACATGGAAGAGATGGTGTGAAGGTAAAATTGATAGGCCTTGGAAATATGTTGTATGGGAGGGGTGAAGAGAAGAGAGCCAATTATGGAAGAAGAACCCATTTTTTTTTTTTGCGAGGCAATTGAGGTTAAGTGACTTGCCCAAAGTCACACTGCTAATAAGTGTTATGTATCTGGATTGGAGGCTGGATTTGAACTCAGGTCTTCCTGACTGCAGGGCCAGTGCTCTAACCACTGCACCACCTAGCTGACCCAAGAACCCAGTTGTTAAAAGGAAATCACTCTTGTATTTTCCCTTATAATTCCTCTAGAGTTCAAGGTGGGAGGGAGGGTTTTCTCTCTCTTCCCCTTATCAGCAAGTTATATCAGAGCAATTCACCTAGTAGAAGGTATATACTCAATAGTTAGAAGGCACAGAGAATCTCCCTGTGTGGAGTAGCTGAACTGTGGAGAAGAGTAAACCAAGGGACCCTGGTTGAGTGACATACACAGCAGACTACTGCACCCAGGGGGAGCAGCATTAGGATTCCATGAAAAGAGAAAGATATCAATGCCCACCTTGCAGGACCATACACATAAGTTGGCTTGGTTACCTGTGTTACCTATTGCATGATATTTTATCTTTGAAATCTATGTATGTGTCCACTCTTCCTACTGAAACTGAATATTTGTGGAAGATAATGCCCCAGGTTTGGGGGTGGGGTGAGGATGTTTTGTTACTATTGTTCACGGCATGTCATTTCAATGCATACTATTGTTTTGAGTTAACTATGTCACTTGGCTATTAAAAGTGAACACGCTGGCTGGGGCTCATGAGTTATAGTTTTAAGAATATTAATTCACAGAGCACAACAAATTTGGGATAATTTAGTTCCTCTTCTGCAGAAAAACAACAACAACAACTTGTAAATGCAAGTTGGGTAGGGAGGAAGTAGCTCAGATGGAACATGATATATAGTTTACTTGGATTTTATTTTTATTTAAATCAATGCCTTCTGTTTTTATATCTTAAGCCATTTCTTTCTATTCCCCTCCTCCATTTTAACACTGTGAACCTTCCTTTATAACAAACAAAACAAACCAACACTGTGACTGCAGCTGATAGCGAATGCAACATTCCAGAATTGTATTCCCTTATCTTTCCAATAAAAGGAAGAAGGTACATTTCCTCAACTCTGCTCCAAGACCAGTCCTGGTAATTATACACAGCATTTGGCTTTGTTTTATTACTCTTTTTGTTTACATTATTGTAGTCACTATATATATTGTTTCCCTGGTTCTATTTAATTCATTCTGCATCAGTTCGCAAAACCTTTCTGTTTCTCTAAATTCCCCACGTCCTTTCTTATAGTGCCAATAATATTCCATTATATGTCATAATTTGGTCAGCCTGTCTCCAGTTGATGGCCACACATTTGTTTTCAGCATGTTGCTACCACAAAAATATGATGCTATTAGTATTTTGGTATATATGAGACTTCCATTTCTATCTTTCACTTCCTTGGTGCATATTCCCTGGAGTAGAATCTCTGGGTCAAAGAGTATGAACAGTTTAGTTATTTTTCTTTAAAAAATTCCAAATTGTATTTGTCTAAAATTTACCTAAATTTTAGCAAAGTATGTGATAAAGCTTCTCATGTTATTTTTGATTGAATGGTCAAACCCAAACCACTCCCTGTGCATCTTCTCTTTTCCACACTAAACATTTAATTGGTCATCATATGACACAGATTCAAGGTATTTCACCATTCTGGTAGACTTCCTTTGGGCATTTTCCAGTTAACCAATGTCCTTCTTCCTGAAAGCTTTCTTAATTCAGCTCAAGTTCACATCAGCTTTTTTGGCTCATATATCCCACAACCAAATCACATCGAACTGGTAGTTCGCGAAAACTCTCAGATCTTTTTAAACAAACTAGACGTGGTTCCTCCTGAACAAATTATGGCATATAATGGAATATTACTGGCACCTCTTCTGCTATCCACTATCCTTCAAATATTACCGACCGTTGTTCAGCAATCATATCTTCCAATTCTCTCAGTGAGCAATGACATAACACCTCTGGGGCATGGTGACGAATTCACCACTGACGGCTAATTGTTCTCTTATCATCTCCTTATACTTGCAAGACAAGACATCACCCTTGTCATTGGTTCTCTTCAGAAACAGAGGATGAACAATATCAAACAGTGCCAGTTCACTACTTTAGCTTTTCTCACCACGCTTAGTTCATTCTGAGCTTTAGTACTCCTGATACTATCCCCTCACCCTTCATCATCATACACACCCCTCACACACACTCCATGGAAACTTGGACTCCATTTTAGGGTTCCCTGGATCTAATAGGTAAACTTTCACCTTGTCTTCTTTAAAACCAATACAATACAGCGCTTGCTATCCATCTCCATGCCACGCCTCTACTTCCCTTTTCTTATTCCCTTTCATGTATCGTCTTCCCACATTACAACATAATAAGTACCTTGAGGGCAGTGTCTGTCTTATTTGTTTGTAATATAATCCTAGTATTTAGCATGATGTTGATACATAGTAAATTCTTAATGTTTTCTACTTCTCTATCTATCTGTCTATCTGTTAGATGGGCATAGCTTTAAACTTAACTTTTCTGCATGTATCTTTCTTCAGTATCTTTCCTGTCTCCATCCCACCCCCCAATCCCAATCCACATAAAATGTCTGGAGTGGTAGCAAAAAAAAAATATGGAGCCTGAGAATGACTCAAAATAGTGAGAAAGCAGAATGGCAGAAAACCTAGCTGAGAATATTATAGACAAGTGGAAGGATGTAACATAATGATGAAAAATAATGATTTTGTCACAAGACTTTACAAAAACTACAAGCCAAGTAACTGACGATACCCTTATGCAATACGTTTTTTTCCCCACTTTTAGCTCTAGCAATGTTAAAACTCCATAGTGAGGACTACGATACTCATAGAGAAAGGAAAGTTTCCTGACTAATTGAGTTCAAAGTCCTTTAATCAAAATGCACCACTAAAGATGGTTCTCCTGGGCAGATAGCAAAGGGCAAGCTTTCAATTTAAATTCAAAAACTTTCTTTTAAAAGCCCTACTTCAAGTGACTACCACTATGACCCTTCAATTTATGCACTGAGGAATGAAAAATTACATTTGATTGCATAGAAAAGGAGGAAGAAGTAGCAAGCAATGGTCTAGTGAGTTGTAAAGTTTTTATTACTACAGGTTTCATATGATTGAATTACTCATGCCTGCTATTGCCATGTGAGTCATATTTGATTTCTCAAACAAGTGGCAATAAAATCTTTTATGGCTCCCACACTCTTCTGCACCTTATTTATTTCATTTGTTTTATTTCCATTTTTAAAGGTGTCTTTTTTGTTTTCCCTTTCATACTAAGCTTGTTACTATGGAGAAAATTATATCATTGATGTGGATAAAGCTTAGTGATATCCAGGCGTTCAGAATAAGGTTTTTTTTTTTTAAAAACTACTTATTTAAAATGTTTGGTCCCCTTTCAGGATTGCATTTTTGCTGTAGCTATTCATGCAACAGGTACTACATAAGGAGGAACAGAAAAACCTTTCCTATTCTGTCAGGCCATTGTGGTTCAACCCTGACCTAAAAGGGGCCACTTCTGGAGATGAGAAAGTACTTCACTCTCTGAGCCTCATTCAATTTCAATCCACTCCCTCTTTTCTGAATATGAATGACAGTTCTCATACTGGTTTTATGAGATGGACACTCATCTGGTTAGAACTGAAACAACTACTAAGCTCATGTTACATTCTGAAAGTTGCCAAATAATAGAAAATGTTAGCCTATCCAGGCTCAATTCAAGTGACTGGTATGAATATGAAGTATCTCTCTATCCTGCAGATCATTTCTTGATCTATCCAATCCTGCCTCCAAGCACTTTACCTAATGGATGCTACAATGTAGCACAGAGATATCATTTTAATTATAGGAAAAATTTCTTACGCAAATACTTAAAGGCTAGATTAATAACGGCTCATAAGACATATCCACTAAAGAGCTTTTTAATGAATGGTAACATTGCTTTTAAACTGTTCCACAAACCAAATTCAGTTTGCAGGCTCTGTGTGATATTCTGATTTAGAGAATATAGAATCATATTATTCCAGAGCTTAAAGGAACCTTAGAGACTGTATAATGTAAGAGTGGGGAACCTGTGGCCTCGAAACCACATGTGGCCCTCTAAGTCTTCAAGTGCGGCCTTTTGACTGAATCCAGTTTGGACACAGCCTCAAGGCAGCGTGTTTCCCACCCCTGGATCTGACCAACCTCCTAGAGAGAGACAAAAAGGAATGAATAGTGAAAAAGCATTATTAAACACCTACGTGCCAAGCATGGTGCTAAGTGCTGAGGAAACATGAAAACAGGCTAGTCCCTTTTCTCAAGGGGCTCATTTTCTAACAAGGGGAGACAACACATATAAATGAGTTCGGCTTTAGGGCAGATGGAAAGACTTCATGGTTCAGCTGCAAGGCAGACGGTAATGCCTCTTCTTTAGTGTCACTTCTATAAATAAAATTCTATCTTTTTTCTAACATGGAATCATTTGGCAGTGTTTGGTGACAGGAGCTTCTTTTTTACTCTTGGGGTCTCTAAAGGGCACTAATATTCCTGGGGTTTTTAGGTGCAGGGTTCCACGTTGCCTCCACCAGGATATGAAGGCAGGTGATGATCAAGGTGGAAAAACTGCATTATCGCCTCCTGTTTCTTTTCCCTCAGAGCATCGTGCTGTTCCATACAGACTGGATTCCCTGCCTCTTAGTGGCAAATGGACAGCAGTTGGCATTGTTCATGCAAGAGAGCTTGACCTACACATGCCCAGACAGCCGATGGAGGCACCCTGCTTCCCTGAGCTTCCCTGCCACAGGGTGGGAGTAGCTTCTTTGGATTTGGCTGCATAGCCAGAACAGACCGCATCTTTCAACTGGCTAGACTGAAACAGTCACTCTCTTCCCTGTGAGTTCATTCCTACTACATCCAGAGGGTGAAGATCAGAGTTCACCCACAGCATGGGTGCTATGAACTAAACCTGTAGGGACGATACCTTCTCCTCACTTTTACTCTGGCTCTGAGAAATGGGCCTATGGTATTTGTTTCTATTCCGTTTCATTTGTCCTTCTCAGTTTCAGAGGCTGATGATGAATCCTCACTGGACCCAGGAGTTCAAGTCATGGTGATTTCAGAGGCAGGATTATAGACAGGATATTGGAGCTTGCCAGCCCAACACAGAAGCTCTGAGAAGCCAGGGTTCTGGGAGCTTGAGCCCAAGGCGGGGTTTAGACTTGAAAACTGGGTCTGTTGTCTATCAGAACTGAGCTAAGCTGTTTGTATATTGAAGTAAATATTCATTTATAAAAACTTATCTATTAGTGGCTAACTGGAATCAGAGTACAGGGACACCCCCTTTATATTTGAAGGAATGCCATCAGCAGCCAGCAGCAGAGAGCCTAAATACTGCTCACTCTCTCTTAAGGGTAACAGAGGAAGAACCCTAGAGGAGGGGTGTAGATAACATGCCTGGCCTTCAGGCTGTGAGGGCCATGGTGGTCAGTGTTACATTTCTAGATAAGGGGATTAAGGCCTAATGAAGTGAAATCACTTGCTTATGATCAAATACTAGTTAGTGGCACAACTGAGACCATAATTCAGGTTCTAGGATTCCAACTCTCTTGTTTTTCTACTATATTACTATACTATAGCATACTATAGTATACTATACCATACTTCTATTACTTATGTGACTTTGTACACATATTAAAAAAAGAATTAGAGGAGAAAATTATTTCATGGCAGTAGAAAAGTGACATTCACAGTGAGAAATCGATTGAAACAGTAAACAAAAGGCACTGTTGCTAGTGCGCAGTACTATTTTTAAACCTCTAACTATCAAAAGTCTTCATTGTCTAAGTCAGGGATGTGGAACCTGTGACCTCGAGGCCACATGTGGCCCTCTAGGTCCTCAAGTGTGACCCTTTGACTGGATCCAAATCAAAGGGCCGTACTTCAGGACCTAGAGGGCCACATGTGGCCTCAAGGCAACAGGTTCCCTTCCCCTGGTCTAAATAAAGCCCTGTGTTTTCAAAACTAATAATAATAGCTGACATTTTTGAAGCACTCAAAGGCTTGCAAAGCACTTTGCATATAGACAGATAGATAGACAGACAGAAAGACATATATAGATATAATCTCATGACCATTCCAACAGTCCTAGAAAAAGAGGTCCTGGAGGTAGTATCTCCATTTTACAGATGAGTTCACTGGGGCTCAAAGAATGGTTGCAGGCTTGGGCCCAGGGAGTGGGTGCCCAGGGCAGCATTCACACCAAGTTCTCTCAGTTCTCAATCCACTAGAAGATGAATCATTTATTTTTTGAGGTTGCCCACTTCTAGTCCTGTTTTCTCTGTCAGCTTTTTTTTCTTTTTGTTTTAAAGCATTTTTTTTTCACTGTAATTCCCTTCATCCTTGAAGGCACATTCTGAGGACGCTGTGAGAGCCACTTAGTGCCCTCGGAGCTGAGATCAAGCCGAGGATGCTCTGCACTTGGGCCATGACTCTTCAGAGGCACCACAGCAGTCATATTATGTATCCTGGGGCACTTCTGAACCTTGATGGTATTCATTACCATAGCTCGGCAGGAAAGAGAATCTATTTTTTTCTCCCTGCTGGGCTGTGGCATGAGCCCAGTCAGCATCCAGAAAAGCCTCAGGATCTGCTCTTTTAGGTGGGGTGAAGTCTTTTTTTCAGAACTGTAGTAGCTACCAAAGGAGAATGAGGCATCATTACACTGAAAGGACACGTTGGATGCTTTGAAGGTTGTTGGGGCGGGGAAGGGAGAGGATACCTTAATTCTTTTCTTAAAAAGGAATTTCTAAACGGTGCGGTTTTAAATTCAAAGGTTCTCTTTGAGAGAGATAATTCCTGTGTATTACTAGTAATTTCATTATTACATGAAAGGTCTATTCTTGTGAATTAAAGGATGCTTAGTATTTCTCCTTATTGTTAGCACTGAAACAACTGAAAACTTCTTCACTCCTGGTAAAAATATTAGATCTCAAAGTAGGCTTCATTAATATTTATTCTAGAGATTAAGAAAGAAGCCAATGATTGATTAGCATTGAATATACAAAGGTTAAGTACGAACTTTTTATTTAAAGCTCCATCATAGGTGACCATAAAGCTTCAAGAGTCAAATGCTACCTTTCCCACCCCAGCCCTATTCAAAATTCAGGCTCAGCTCTGCTTTCAGCCTTCGTCAGGGACCATTGGACATAGAGCATCATTACCCATAAACACACAGGGTTACAAGCATGAATCCCACATATACTCTTTGTTCCTTACACAAACAGGATCAGAGCCTCTTCCTCTGGTCTATAAACATTTCTATATGTGTTAAGGAGGCATTTCCAGCATGGCCCCCAAAGGAAAAAGGCAGGTTTCACAGAATAATTATGACACGATGTTAAACATCAACGTTATAACCACAGGGTTATGACAAAGATGGTGGACCACTCTGGTCCATACATTTCTCATTGTCCTTTCTCAGTGTCAGACTTATAAGTGCAAATTCACTAGGCTAATAAGCTGCTAAACAGATCTTTTTTTTTTTTAAAGAATCTGACTATGGTTCACTTCTTGTCAAAGTTCATGTAATTAATGCCAAAGATCTACAAGACATGAAAATTATTTTCAGATAACTTAACTTTTCAGTGGTTCGGGTTTTTCCTTCTGAACGTAGAACTATTAACTTAGAACTTGAGTCAGGAGACCTGGGTTCAAATCAAGTTTCTGCTATTAGCAAGCTCCCTGGGACTCGATTTTTTTATCGACAAAATGGGGATGTTATGAGACTAGATCTCTAAGGTCCTTCCAACCTCTAAATCCTGTGAATTGTAAAGTGCTTACCAAAGAGCCTACTGCTTGTGTTCCATCTCCTACCTCCCTGCCTTTGCCCAGCTTGCCCTCCATGCACTGAATGTACTTTATCCTGATCTGTCTCTTATATTCCAAGCTTCCTTGAAATCTCAGCTTGTGTCACCTCCTATATGAAGCCTTTTCTGATCCCTGATACCCAACGGCTAATGTTCCTTCACTCCCTCCCAATTATTTTGTAATTTGTATGTTTACATGTTGTTTCCCCCTATGATTTTAAGCTCCATGAAGGAAGGTAAGGGGGCGCGGAGAGTTTGTCTTTGTATTCCCACTATGTAGTAGAGCATGATGATGCATAATAGGAATGTAATTTAATGTTTGTTGCTTGACTGATTAATACTTACCAGAGAAGAATCACGTAATGGAAAGAATAAAGGTAGTGGTTTGGAAATCAGAAGACAGGCTCAGGTCCTGCTTCTGCTGTACACTTAATGTGTTTGAACAAGTCATTTAACTATGGGTAAGTTTTCTCACTGCTAAAATGGAGCTGGATTAGATGAGGTTTAAAGCACCTTCCTACTCTAAAAAACTCTGTGATTCTGAAGATAATCAGAATCTGAGAGCTGAATGCATAGATCAGTCTCGTATGTGGTGCTATACCAGCCTTCACTTTGCGAATCATAAGGAAATAATCTTGGAACCCAGGGAACTTTCATTCTAAAAATGATGAAAATAGTTCCAAGAATCTCAAAAAAAAGAATTTGACTATAAATAGAAGATATTATTTTTATATACATACTTAAATGTATAGAGAATTTCTGTATAGGAGTATGGAGAGGTAAATTTGAATTACAGGGTAGATTTAAATTGGGCTAACCTACTATAGGTATACTTACAATATAATATGTCTTGGTTTATATTCAGAACAAGCTAGAAAATATTCATGATTTCGTCATATGCATGGTACAGAAAGAAGCATTAATTGAACTTTGAGAAATATCCACCAGAAAGACACTAAACTGTTGATCTCCAGAAATCCACATGGAAACTGGATGGCTGGCAATGAAAGTGAAGAAGTTTAAGGAGGGGGTGGGAAACAATTAAACCAGGAGAAAATCTAGCAGGTGCTGGGTAGAATAATGAAATTTACTAGGACAGCAGATGTACAAGTGAAACTGTATCCAGTAACAGTCCATCAGATGGTAATTATACTTGGACTGAGGGAAGTACAGTCAGAGATGAAAAGAAGCAATTCAAAGGGTAACTAATGCCAGTAAGTAACATCTTTGCAAGAGATCACATTCTAGGAGAATAGTAATATATTCAAGTTTAAGAAGGAAGATGTTTACTAAATTATGATTTACTTTGGGAAAACAAAAACAGACAATTCCGATGTCAAAATCACATAAACTAACCAAAACCTTGTCCCTCAAAATGCTTACACAGATCATTTTTTAAATGAATAATCATTTTAAAAGTATGATTAAATGGCAGCATAAAAGGTTGATTTGGACCTTTAAAACCTTGAGCTAGGAAAAAAAGAAAAATTCCAGGCTAAGCTATAACATCTATATACATTTTAAGAAGTGAATGTGATACTCATTTACATGCATTCTACTTTTAAGTCTCCGTGCTTTTCTTCCCCTTCCCCAACATTTTCTTGTCACAGGCAGAGACAACCAGGGGCTCAGATATGTGCCATTCAGATACAGACTTTGTTAGAACTCTGTCTCCAAGTGACAGAAACATCCAAATGTGAAAGGCACTGGGACGTAGCACACATTCAATCTTAGGGACTACTTGCACATGCTAGGACGACTTACCTCTGTAGAATGAGTTAATGCTCCCTAAAACAAAGTTTGTCCCCAGTGTCAACTCAACCCTTCAGGCAGCTGCAACTAAACACTACCCACAAACTTCGGGGGAATCCATACCTGGACACACCCACAAACCATTCCCACTGATTCATATTCCCTAGGCTTCCATAGTCACATTAGTTTCTTTTCTCTGTCTCTCTCTGTCTCTCTGTCTGTCTTTCTGTCTCTCTGTCTCTCTCTCTTTGTCTCTCTGTCTGTCTCTGTCTGTATCTATCTGTCTCTCGTCTCTCTCCCTCCTTCCTGTCCCCATCCCTCCCTCTCTGACTCACATCACTCCAATCACAACACTAACTCTCCCTTCATACTCTTATTTTCTGAACGCAGAATACTCCACTTCCCCAGGGCCAGTTTCTTAGCCAATTCTCTTCTGCTGATTTGCGGCATCAGAAGAATGTTTCTACTGCTTCTCTATAGCCTGGGCAATAGTCAAAAATCAGGCAGCTCAGTGTTCTCTTCAATTAGAGCCCACAGCTGCTCCTCCTTCAGAGTCTGTCACTCCAGAGAAGCAGCACCAGGCAGGGGAAAGAGTTAAAAGACTTAAAAGCTGCCATTGTTATAACACTCACTAGGTATGTGACCTTGGTCAAGTCACTTAACATTTGTGAAACTCAATTTCTTCAACTGTTAAAAAAAATGGGAATAGTGAACTACCTGTCTTATAAGCTTGTTATAAGGAAAGCATTTGGTAAACAATAATATGCTTTATAGATATGAGTGGTTATGATTATAATAATTGATGAGCATTATTCAATAAATGTCTTTTGATATTAAAAGTACAAGAGCTTTTTGTCATCTGGGATTGGTTATGATAAAATTTTTAAAATATTATTATACATTTTAAAAATACTAGAATGAATTCTGGGCCAGAAACAAGGAAAGTTTCCTTGATACTGATATATTCCCTAGAGGAATTCCTCAGAGTTATGTCTGTTTACACTGTGGCTGACTTTTCTTCAGTGACTTTTCCATTACTGGTTAGGCAAGCCTGTCTTACTAAAAAACTAAAAAAAATGAGGGGGAAAATGCCTAAAAATATGTTCACATACATGGCAGTTAAATATTTTTGAGTTAATTTTGATTTGTCTTGTCTGTCTAAATGGTAGCATAATTGATTACATTTCCATGTAGATGGGCCATATAAATACATTTAACACAAAGTTACCAATTGAATGTTTACACAATGGACTCTAGGTCAGAAAAAAAAATCACCAAAATCTATTCTATCTCATGCTTCAGACTACTTACTTGGGCAGAAAGTTATTCCCTTAATACTTGTTGACTATCAGACTTTATTAATCTTCACGACTTTCTTCTGCAGCTTGTGGTAAAAGCTCATTAGTCTATTTGCCATGACCATTCTTATGGCACAATACTGGGAAGACAGTCAATTAGTAGAAACTATGGGGGAGATATTGTATCGGGGACACTTATCAACCAAACTAGACTGAAAGAACTAAGTCATTGTGCAGAGGTCACCAAAATGCCATGAAATGATAAATTCCAATCACTGCTGACCTGTGCCAGATTCAAATTGGCAACCTACTGAGCTGAAAAGCTTTCTATCCCATTACTAATGCGTGGAGTGATCTGTTCCCTTGAAAATTGACTTCCCAGGTGAAAGCAAGGAAATGGAAGGCAACATTAAGATTCACTGAATTGGATGAAAGCTATGAAAAGTAAACAATCACATAAATTTATGAATATGGTGAGGGAATCATAGGGACACAAATAATGCAGTAAATAGGGGGATGTGAAATTTAAAGGAGCAAAATAGAATCTGCTGATAAATAAAATCATTTAACCACATCTAACTCAACTGATACAAAATCTATTGCCCTGAGAAACAATGGACATAATATTACATAACTCTCTTTCCAATATCTTCTTTTGTGTTATTTTGCCTTAATCAACTCATAAAAAAATAAGAGGAACAATTCTTCAATATTACCCACCTCAATTACTATTAAAAGATTTCTAAATTGTACCCTTAAAGTTCTACTAACAAGCAAGTGTGGTAAACTACAGCTAGTATAAGTTTAAAAACCCCCAGAAAATTTGATTTGGTTGAAAACAAATTATTATCACTTGATCACTTAACTAGTGGGTGGTTGTAATTTTGCCCTATAACAATTGTGTGTGTGTGTGGGGGGGGTGTCTTTGTTACTAAGCCCTTAAACTCAAACTGGGACTCTCTTGTGCCACTGTAAGTAAAAAAAAAAATTGAAATGGTGATTAAAGAATGAATATTTGCATCCAGGTCTTCCAAAATAAAAAAAAAAAATTTAGGACACAGCAACTGCCCTGAAAAAAACTCACTGGTCTCAAGGAAGTTAGAGAAAAGGACCCAGAAATAACCTCTAAAACAAAAGAGTGGCTTCCTCAAAACTGGGCTTTTATAGAGCAGTCATCATCCTGAATCATACTTGGATGCAAACTAGTAACTAAGGCAGAATAGTGGTGGGGAAGCAGGAGGGGAGGAAAAGACATCAGTACAATGTGCTGCGTAAGGCCCTAATATCTGTAGAAATTTTCATCTCTTAGAGATAACATCTGTCTCTGAAGAATTGTTTTCAGATCTTAAAGCTTACACTTTTGTATTTTTCTCTAAAGAGACTTGTGTTTTTATCTTATGGTAATTTTTCTATTTTTTAAGAAGAAAAATAATTTACCCCAGACAGACATTTATAGGAATGATGATTCTACAAGGTTTTTCTTCTCATTTCCCTTTGTTATTGGAAATAGCTGTATAAATTTTTGACCTTAAAAATCATATTTTTACTTCATCCCCTTACCTTGTGATATTTTCTATTCTTGTAGCAAGAAAAGCCTCTTTTGCTTAGGCAAATGCATTCATTTTAAGGTCAAATATCTTGGCAGCCCAAGGGTATCTAATATGTTTCTGTTAATCATTCTTGACATTCTGCAGCAGTATTCAGAGTTTCACTCCAGAAGCCAATTAAATAAACATGACTTTAGGACTAAAGAACTATCTAAAACATATCAAGTACAATTTCTGTCAGTTTTGTCTTGAGTGACATAGCATTTCTTGTCATGAACCCAAAAATCAGCTAAGAGAGGAATACCATTTGAAGCAATTGGAGAGAGAAAAAGTATACTATAAATGTTGTTCATGTTAGAAAAATACCTCCCTCCTCGTATTTATTTGTTTGTTTTTAGTGATCACTATGCAATGGTTACTGTTTTACTGTTCAATTTGAAATGAACATTTTGGATACAGTAGTGCATTAGCAAGGCTCGGGCTGTAAGGGTATGAACACCAGGTTCACTGTAATTAAGAAGCAGCCTATTCAACACTAAGACAGTAATGTCGTCCCATCTGCCAAACCCTGCATTAGCTGGCACTATGCCTCTTGCCTGCTGCTGCTTCTGTTACCCACCTGATCCTTGGAGACCTCCTTTGATGGAGCATTTATGCCAAGCTCTTCCAGAGGATAGACAATCTGTCGTCTTGGTCGCACGGGAACCAAGTAATGAAGGGCAGATGTCAGGGAATGGGCATAGGGATTCTGAAACTGAAAGACAGCAATCTATATTTTAGCAGGGAGAATGTCAGAACAGCGTATCACAGATGTTGGATATATGGCTTACAGATACAAAATTCTTAACTAGATTGGCCAAATCCAAGAGAAAAATCAGCAAATAAACAAACATACTCTTAGAGCAGAGGAATGAATTGCAGATAATGCCTGACACTAATGAAGATAATTATGAGAGTAATTACATTACTATCTCTGTGGGAATGACAGATAAACAAGTGGTTTGGTTTATGGGATTTTTCAGTACAAGTATTTTCCCCAGGAGGATATTCTTCTCCATAGTGATCATGAATCAGCTTGATTTGACCTCATTAAGCTGTGTTATCTGCTTACTGTTAACCTTTGCTTGTTTGGCAAAAGATGCTTTAAGAAAACACATAGACTGAAATGCCATCCAAGTGAGCAACTTAAAATGAACCTAAAAACCTCTCCTGTTGCATAGCATGTCATTCTAAATATCTTCAACTGGATCTTTCTGGATGAAATAAACTATAGGAAATGAAATAATAAAATGCAAATTGTGCAGAGGGATGCATTATCTCAATTTGACATACATTAATGTTATATTACAAGTGGAATTACTGCTTCATGAAATTCATTCTGACAAATGGTGCTTTGATGAGAAAACACTAAAATATTAATTTATCATTTATTATTAAGAGCTATTAGTACAAATCAATGGTGGAAGAACTGGGAGTAGGGGGAAGTGACCACTTTATTTTAGAATTTCTGAAAGAGGAGAGGAAAATTAGGCATAGTCAAATATGTCCTGGATTTTTGGAGAATAGATTTCAGAGGTTTCATCAAAAAGAGAGATAGGATTTCATAGACTGAAATTCAACAAAAGTCAGGTTGAAGGGATAAGTTCTCATGAAAGAAACTCTGAAGACAAAAAGGAAAACAATTTTAAAGAATGGAAGAGGAATTGTCGAAAGAAATCAGTGTAGACAGACGGAATTAATTCATTCTCACAGGATAAAAAGAAAGACATGTAAAGATGATAGAAATAAGGGCAGGTAATGGAGGATATATATATGCATGCATATATACACACATGTGTATGCGCATGCATGTGTATGTCTATAGCATACATGTATACACACATGTATATATATGCAGGTATGCACATGCATGTTCCCAGGTATGTTGTAGGATGAGCACTGATGACTATCTACAGAGGTACCCCAGGTTGGCCAAGACTATGGTTGGAGCTGGCATTATGGACAACTGCAGTGGTCTATACCATGGCATGTTCATCCCAGGTAGCTGAAAATAACAGCTAGCATAAGATGTAGCTATTCTGCTCCAGGGGTAGCTGAGACTTATGATTTTTTGGAATGAAGTGAAGGAAACAAACAAAAAAAGGAAAGAACAATAACCATTGAAAAGATATGCCTTCTGTCATCAGTTAACTTCATGCCATCAACCTAAAGCAGTGGTCTTACCCTTCTTATATATGTATGTATGTGTATATGTATACACATGCTATACATCTAGATCAGATGTGTCATGGCTCCCTTTGGCAGTCCAGTAAAGCCTAGAGACCCCTACTCAGAATGTTTTTAAAATGCATAAAATAAAACATATAGGATTATAAGTGAAACTATATTGAAATACAATTATCACAATTTTTTGAAGTCCATGGACCGTAGGTTATGAATCTCCGATCTAGACAATACATAGGTAGATAGAGAAAACTAATAGCCCAGACCTATAATTTCATTACTGTATGGCAATGGTCTCCCAACTTTTTTGATCATTCACCCTCATCAGTAAAAATTTTTTTAGTAATTCCCCCCCAATATGTGTATGTTTTTAAGTATATTTCTGTTTTAAAGAAAATCAAAATTTTAAAGGATTAGAAAAAGATGAAACAATATAGATCCTAGAGTCAGTGTGGAATCATTGGAGTTTATTGGGTAGAGGAGTGACATGGTCAGATCTACATTTTAGGAAAATCACTTTGGCAGCTTTGTTGTTATTTGTCCTTTACTCTTGAAGAGGACCATGGCATCAGGAAGGTGATGCCATAACTTGCAAGTGAATTGTATTTAAGTGAAGGAGAGCTATGCAAAGTCACTAGCCTCACTTTCTCCTCAGGAGCCATCTGGGCAAGATATAGATCCGGATGACTGTAGATGGCCCCTCTGCAGCTCTGTGGAGGATAAACTGAAGAGGAAAGAGATTTGAGGCAGGGAAACTAAAAAAAGGGCCATTACAATAATCCAGGTGAGAGATGAGAGACTGAACTATGGTGTGAGCAAACAAAGAGAACAGATGAGAGCTGTCGTAGTGATAGAAATTACAAGATTTGTCAACTTGTAACTGAATATGTGGGGTAAGGGAGAGAACGGAGCTAAGATGTTGAAAACCTAAGTGACTGGAAGGATGATGGTACCCTGGACAGTAACTGTGAGAAAAGATAATGTAATGGGATCCAAATCTCGTACAATTTGGTCTATCCCGTCCAAAACTCAAAGGTTGGATGTAGAGTTCTTACTCTTGCTGCCTGGGAGTGCAGCACCCTCTCCCTAAAGGGCACCTGCTATAACCATGAAGGGATGGGGTGTGAAGAGAAGGATTTTCCAAGTAGCACCTGTTCAGCTGCTGTTGTGGATTTCTAGGCAGTTAAATTGTAATTACCCAGAGAAGCCTATTCTAAGCTCAGAACTCAGGGAGTTGGGAACTTGAATAGAGTCTTCCTCCCAGAATTTGCTGGGAGGAGTCAGATAGGGGATTACGAGGGATTAAGGGCAGGTATAGTTGTGTTGGCGACCAGTCACCAGTTTATCTATTGTGGGGAGAGTGAGATTTAACCATACTTCCTACTTGAGGGATCACACTCCTTTGGGCGAGGCCATGGCTCTCATTTTTGAGACCACTGATTGTGGGAAACTTGTGGTGCTCTCATTGAGGAGACTCCCTCCACCAATGCAGATCTATAATGACTCTACGGAGTGTTGTCCAGAACACTGAGAATTTAAAAGACTTAGCCAGGTTCACACAGCTAGTAGGTGTCAGAAGAGGGACTTGAACCCTGGCCTTCCTGATTCTCTATCTACTATTCCATGTGCCTGTCAATGAAAGATAACAAGAAAAATAATAAAAGGGATCACTTATATAGTGTTTTAAATTTTGCAAAGAACATATCAAAGGATAAATATGAAAAAATATGGCATAATCTTATAAGAGTAGTAACCACTAGAACACTCAAGTTCAAAATGAATTGAAGTGGGACAGAACAGTTAAGGGGGAGGGGATTTCTTTAAAGAAGAGGACCAGAGAAGGGTAGAACCACTGCTTTGGGTCAATGGGATACTGAAAACTGATGGTGGAGATGAGGCACAGCTTTTAAAGTCATTTTCTTTTCTTTTTATTTCCAGCCCCTATACCACTGATGAGTTCCTCCTAGGGTCTCCATTTTGGGGAGGGGACCAAGCTGGCCTTCCTTGGTAACGGGGTATTTTCATTCCCTTCCCAGATCTGCCTCTGCCTTTCCAGACTTCAGCTCTATGCTTCAACTGCCATCTCACTCTGGGACCTCCCTCACCACTGGGGGCCTTCTCACCCAGGAACATCCCTCCTCCATGCCAGCCCCCTTCTTCCACTGGTGCGTTCCTCCCAGGGCCTCCATTTTGGAGAGAAGCCCAATCCAGCCATCCTTCATTCCCCCCTACTTCTGCTTATCAGTCTCCATATTTCAATACCATATTCCCTCACCCTCAGGAAAGAGGATTTGCCTTCTATCATCCACTCCTTTTCAGCTCCTTTTGTGTGTTGTCTTCCCCCCTCCGTTAGATTGTAAGCTCCTTGAGGGCAGGAACTATGTGTTTGCTTGTATTTTTATCTACAGTGCTTAGTACTGTGTCTGGCATGTAGCAAACCCTTAATAAATGCTTGTTGCTTTGCCTTGCCTTGCCTTTCTCCTACTTTATTCTAAAGATATACCAGTCCTATCTACACTTTCCCCCTACTCCCAAGAAAAATGGCTACATCTGTAGATGCTTAAGATGATATATGTCATCATGTAGGCCACAGCATTTATCTCTAATCCCAACAGTAAGCCCTGGCCATCCTTGGGTACTACTGGAGGTTATCTCCAGCACTTATCCTGTCACAAAATCAGCATCATATAGAATCAAAGGCCTGCTCAATGGCCTCAGACACTTGACACTTACTAGCTGTGTGACCCTAGGCAAGTTACTTAACCCTGATTATCTTTAAAAAATGTTTACTCTAGTGAGCCTCTCACTTCTGAGGAGTTTCCAGGCTGGATGGCTATGAGTCTCTGCTGATAGTCTTAGGTCTTTCCCTGTTGGGCTCTGTTTCGTAGGAAAAGAACAATGTCCTTTGAACTGCAAGAGCTACTAAGAAGTTCAAATGCCAGATATCTAAGTAAGAGAGCACTCATTGGGATGTTTGTCACTAGAGACAGGTGAAATACCTCTCAGGTAATAAAAATTAATAATAGTAGTAGTAGTAATAATAATGGCTAGCAGGTATGCAGAAATTATATCCTTATCAAATTTGCAGATGACAGAGAAATAGGAAGGGTCGTTGGCATGCTAGATGACAGAATAAGAACACAAAAAGAGAGCTTGACAAGTTAGGATATTGGGCCAAACATGATTAGATGAAATTTAAAAGATACAAATGAAAAGTTTTTGATAACTTGAGTTTTGAAAAACAAACTTCACAAGGAGTCATGGCTAAATAGTAATTCATCTGGAAAAAAATCCTGGGGTTTTAGTGAACTGCATGTGTTACATGTGAACTACAAGTTCATCATGAATATGAGAGTCAAAGCAATCTTAAAGTATTGTCCAGAACTGCGGAGGGAACAACTCTGGTCAGGCCAAGGCTCCTCTTAGGAATGTTCAGAAAAGAGGAATAAGAATGGAGAAGGATTTCAAGGTCATGTCACATCAGGATCAGTTTAAGGCAGTGGAGATGTCTATTTTGAAGAAGAGAATGCTTGTGGGGAAAATAATTGCTGTCTTCAAATATTTGAAGGTTTGTCACATTGAAGAGGAATTCAACTTATTCTGCTTTGTTCCAGGGGGCAGAACTGGCTATGATAGGTGAAAGATGCAAACAAATAAGTTTAGGCTTAATGTAACGAAAAACTTCCTAAGAATTAGACCTTGGGGGCGGGGTATCAGGATCCCTCTATCCTGTAAGACTGCAAGCAAAATTTGGAAGACAACTCAGTAGATATTTTTTAGTTAATTCTGCTTTAGATATAGGCTGGATATGACAGCCTTTGAGGTCTCTTCCAACTTGGATCTTGTGTTTTCTGTTTCTTTCAAATTTCTTCAATATCAGAGAATTCTCTGAAATGATTTCCAGAATTTTGTAACCCTTTAGTCCTAAAAATTTAGGTTGGTAAAATAAATAAATCTAAAACCCCTACTGAAGTGTTTGTTTAATGTAAGCTCTGAAAACAAGAGTTTCATTTATTTCACAAATGATGTTTCAAACATTATATGCCTAATTTGCTAAAAATTAGTGATGTTTAATGTAGTCATATAGATTGTGGTCATCATAAGGCTTTTTAACTGAAATTCTTAAAGCGTAAAGCACTTCAAGTTTCACAATGCTGGGCTGTAGGACAATCCAAATGTTACTTTTTAAATAATCTTGGTTAAATTTCTCAAAGGCTGCACCTAAACATGTATTGTACAATAAAACATGGATGAAACCATCCAGATAATCCAATCACAATAACTCAAAATGACTTTGTTTTGATTACTTGGATGTTTTAGACAAAGCAGTTTGTCTGAGTTAATTGCACAATTGTCTCCAACCTCCACTTTTACTCTAATCTATGGAAGTACACACTAGAATACAAAGTGAATAATAAGTATTTATCAAAATCCATACCCATGTTATACACATGAAAATATGATTAGTCTTAAAGGGTTCTTATTTCTGTATTTTAAGGTACATACAAATATTAAACTAAGTGCCCCAAAACTATTTTTCTTATTATTACTAATGGATATATAATATGTAGGCAACAATGTGAATAAAACGATGAGTTTACTATTATATCCTGAAGGTCACCAAACCAATATTAAACAAGGAAGTAAAGGAAAATTCCATGGTCCATGGTTCCTAGACTACCTAAATTAAAATCTGGGTTCTTTTAGTATTATTGGAATGATTTTCATTTTCATGATCAGGGGAAATAACCCAATTATCAGTTCTACCTCACGCCTATTCCCTTTATCTCATCACTCCAAAAATAAAAAAATAAATCCATCGATAGGTAATAAACACTGGCAAATTCATTGTTATATGTGTGTATTCATATACTTTTACAAAATGTTAGGGTTGCTAAGTGATATAATTTCAATTTATGCTGGCTTACTTTGGTTTTTCAAAAGAAACCCAGCGATTTCACTGACCCACATTACCAACTCAAATCTACATGACAGGAAAGACAAAGGCTGTGTTTGGCAAAACAGAAAATCCTACATAGGAAGACCAAGGAACTAGAGGTTGACCGTGCTATCACCCATAGGAAAAGGGGCAAATGTAAATATATATGGTCTGTGTATGTGTATGTGTATGTTCATATATATAAATACACACATATATGTATATATGCATATATATTCACAATGGAGTTTTTTACATTGTTGCAAATATTAGAGTTTAGAAAACTTTGTCGGTATATCAGACATACAAAAATGGCTATTGTGGACCAACTTAATGTTGTGAGAAAAAATTACAGTGTGATTTTGGTGTTGCATAAATATATCTTGAGAAACAATCTGAAATTCTGGCACCAATCTCCATACAGTTTTTGATCTGTGCTTTGTCCATGTATAACCTATTGTTAGTTCTGATTGTTTTAGTAGTCATTTTACATTTCAAAATATTCTTGAGTCTTATTTTTAGTATAATAAAGGTGCCAAAATAAGGGTAGCCTTTTAAATTTCAATCAATATAGTGTCATGAAAATACAAGGGGCAGAAAGATGAACTGAAAAGGAGAGAGAAAAGTATGTCAGGAGCAACGCACATGGAATATATATATATATATATATATATATATATATATATATATATATATATGTTGGGAAATGGAACCCACCAGAAAGTGAATAAAGCCACATTAGATTTCTTTTACCTTGCCTTCCCTGGATTGTGGGTAAATTAGATAGTAGAGGCAGGATTTAAAGCTTAAGCGAAGGATCTCCTTCAGAAAATATTTTGTATAGTGTTGGAATATGGGGTTTAAAACAAAATGGTGTATGTGGCCATGTTCTTCTCGTTGGTGATGATTATAGTAAATAAAATCTTCAATGTTATAATGTGAACGTATGTACTCTATATCCTAGAAAACAGAAAAAGAAAAACAAACAACCTTTTAAGTAATGCTATAAACTACAGTTCTGTGGAAAATAAGAATCCAGCACTTGCTTCTATGCTTTGGTATATCTTAATCACTGAAGTTAGAAAACTGATTCTCTCTTTCTTAACCCAATGTTTAATTTTTTAAATAATAAAATAAAATTAAAAGCATATTTTCTATATTTGTGTTCTCCCTTGAGAATTGGCCATTTGCTCCTTATTATGGCATGGAGAAAAATAGCTCAGTTCTTCAGTTCTTAGCCAGATAGGGAGAGGTTCATCACTAGTATTTTGGACCTTAAATGATAATTATTTTAATCTGAAAACCCAATAATACTGAAGTATTATGGTTTCTTAACAGTTACGAAATTTCAGAAAGGCAAGACATACACATGCGCTTCATCAAAGCCCAGGTACAGTCTCCAACGACTGGAGTAAGAAGTCACTGAAATTGTCTAGATTAGTTTCTAATTAAGCGAATTTTCAGGAAATCACCTCAGTTACGACCAAAACAAACAAACCAATTCAAACATTATTTCATTGAAACATTCTAGCAGGAGTTTCTGTAAAATTATGCTAAATTATCTGTAGGTATTTACTGCTACGTAGAGAAGCAATCTGGTGTAATGGATAGAGAATTGGCCTCCGCATCAGAAAGCCTGATTTCAATTTTGGCCTCTGACACAGGCAGCTGCATAAAACTATAACTTGCAGAATAGTTGTTGATCTGAATGGGTATAAGGAGTTTCCTTACCTACTGAAATCATAGGTCTGGAAAAACAAATACAGGCATACCTCATTTTATTGTGCTTCACTTTATTGCACTTCACAGATAATTGTGGGGTTTTTGTACAAATTGAATGTTTGTGGCAACCCTGTATCAGCAAATCTACTGGCACCATCTTTCCATGTTGTGTATCTGTGTCACAATTTGGTAATTCTTGCAATATTTCAAACTTTTTCATTATTTCATCTGGTATGGTGGTATGTGATCAGTGATCTTTGATGCTGCCGTTGTAATTGTTTTGGGGATCCGTGAACCACCCACTAAGACAGCAAACTTGATTGATAAATGTTGTGAGTTTTGATTGTTCCCCGTCTCTCTCCCTCTGCTCCAGCCTCCCTATTCCCTCAGACACAGAAATATTGAAATTAGGCCAATTAATAACCCTACAATGGCCTCTAAGTGTTCCAGTGAAAGGAAGAGTTAATTGATGCAGCAAATTTCATTGTTGTTTTATTTTAAGAAATTGCTACAGCCACCCCAAACTTCAGCAACCCCCACCCTGATCAGTCAGTACCCATTAACTTCAAGGCAAAACCCTCTACAAGCCAAAAGATTTCAATGTTGAAGATGATGATGGTCAGCATTTTTTTAAGCTATAAAATATTTTTAATTAAGGCATGTACATTTTTTAGACATGCTGCTATTTCATACTTGATAGACTACAGTATAACTTTTATATGCACTGGGAAACCAAAAAATTCATGTGACTCATTTTATTGTAAAATTTGCTTTATTGCAATGGTCTGGAGCTGAACCCACAATATCTCCAAGGTTTGACTGTATGTACTTGTCTTACTGAATTCCTGGCGAGGAAACTCCATTTGCCAATGCAGATCAGCTCTTGCTCGGCAACTTCTACTCTCAAAGACTAGGACAATGAGTGGTTAAGTGACTTGACCAGGGTTGCACAGCCTGTATATATTATGTTGAGGATTTAAACACAGGTCTTTCTGACCCCCAGGGCAGCCTTGTATCTATGACTCCACTATGTCTCACCTGTCTGTCTCTGCCTCTTTGGATTATTGTGTATAGATACATGCATGACTGATACCTACAAACGTGTAGATATCAGTCTAATCCTCAACATTTTTTTACATTTCTGAATTATACACGAGTTGAGAATCTTTGATAGCATTTAATAGACTTCCAGCTGAAATGTGAATTTGTTATGACTAGTCAGAATCTGTACATATTTTCAGGAAATATTTGGTATGTCCTTCAGCACATATACTTCCACTAAAGTCCTACTCTGGTATCGAGTTCTGAGTTGGAAGCAATCCTGGATCCTCAAGGGCTGTGCCTGGAGAAGACAAACTCTAGCAGGTTCTCTCAAGCGAGAAAGGCTTTGGGTAGGGACCTGATGATTACTGTATGTCAGCTGTCCTCTGAGAAGCTCATTACCAAGTTTGGTCACAGAGGGGTGAATTTGGGGGCCATAGCAACTCCCCCAAATGAAGGAGTTACAACCTGCATTTTTGGGAGCTAGTACCCACAGGACAAAATCACAGATTCTTGAAGTAGGTACAACTAATTAGCCTTGTTTTGATTGGCCTAATTCTGATCCCTACCCTTCATCTCCTTTTATCTAGTCTTTTCATCAAGGCTTTTCTGAAATCACTGGGAATGAAGGACTCATCTATATTAATTGTGCTAAGGGAAAACAAGGTAATGGTTCACCAACCTTGTCTACAGTTTTCTTTGCCAGCAATGCACTCACTTAGAGAAGAGGCAAATGTGCTGTGTTTTCATTAGGTATTTGACTTGTTCCATTGGCATGTGTGGCTGACATGCCCGAAATGTAGAGAAAAGGTGTGAGGGAATGTGAGATGGAATGTTAATTGGAAAGAATCTACCTGTATTTCTTCATACCTATGTGTACATATCATTTTAATCACTTGGCTATTCATCTGTTAAGTACTTCTTGTTATTTCCTACATTTTTAAACATAACTAAAAAGACCTGGGGGTTAAAGAATGCAAGCAAACGGAATTAATCTGTGTTCAGTAGAGATGACCTGAGACAAAAATGTAAAAGTGCCCTAGACTGTTTTCAGCACCATCAGCCTTCCCTTTCCTGTGCAGGCATAAGGCATTGCCTAATTTGCTATGCTCCAGATCCAGTTAAGACGGGACATATTTTTGTCTACTTCAATACCATACCCCACCTTTTTTTCAAACTAACAAGTATGTTTTTAAGCATTTTTTATTAAAACATTATAGGAATGGACCTAATACAATTTATCTTTTTAAGTTAACAAAAAGATTTGAAGGCTACCCAATTTATAAACAAATTGGACATAAGCAATAACAATTTATATGCCTAAGAAATGGAGTCCTATTCACATTAAATTTAAAACAAAACTTGGAAAGGTATAATTTCATTACCTCTTTGTGTTAATTAATGTTAAAAATAATAATCAAGCAAATGAGTAAAATTTAAAAAATATTTACCATTTCAGTTCTGATGACAGAAACCCCAACTATCTGATTTAAAACTTCAGCAACAAATGTCTGTACTGTTGTCCCATCCTGAAAAGATGTCAATAGATTGTTAGGTTTTAAATTTTTTTATTATTAGCTAATAATAAATTATTTTAATTCCTAGCAAAGCTTCAACTAGTGATCAGTCTTGGACTTAGACCAAAATTATTTGTTTAAAAACCTGTTAGGGCAAGGTCAGCTATGTAGCACAGTGGATAGAGCACTGACCTTGGAATCAGGAGGACCTGAGTTCAAATCTGGCCTCAGACACATGACACTTAACTAGCTGTGTGACTCTGGGAAAGTCACTTAACCCCAATTGCCTCACCAAAAAACAAACAAACAAACAAAACAAAACAAAAAACCTGTTAGGGGAGGGGAATGGGAATCCTCAGAGTCATAAGATTTACTTTAATTGAATATCATAAATATTGATGAGGCATCTTCATGAACAGGGTAGTGCCATGTATGATGTTCTCTTCTTAAAGCTTTTAAGAGAAAGGAAAAGCTTTATAGGGTGATTAGTCAAGCTTTCATTTCTTTACCTACTGTAAACTTGTCTTCATTGTTATGGGGAAAAAAAAGTACTTGCTTAAAGCATAATTCATTGGAAAAAAGATTTAAGGCAAGAAATTTAGGTTTAAATCCTTCTCCTTCTTTCCTCTACTTCATAGCTAAGTGACCTTAATTTTCCTCAATCTTAGCAGTTTCATCTGTAAAATGGAGATATTGCCTTACCTTTGCATAACGGCAAAGGTATGGATTAGATGACCTTATGAAGTGCTTTAATACTGTTGAAGTCTCTGACATTGTTTGACCCATTGTAATATGAATATAAAGACACAACAAGGTGTTGCTTTGGGCAGCTTTATTCTTAAAATATAGGGGAAATGTGGGCTTCGAGGACAATAACTTTGTCATCTAGGCTTTGACTTGTCATGCCCTTCTGCAAAGGAGTGTAGTTTTCATGTTTTCATGACACTGGTCATGAAGGTTTCATGACACTGCTCTCTCCTGGTTCTCTTTCCACCTGTCTAACCACTCTGCCTCAGTCTTCTGCCTCAGTCTTCTTGGACATGCCCGTTAAATACAGGTGTCCATCAAGACTCTATCCTGGGACCTCTTCTCTTCTTCTTCTATACTATTTCACTTGGTGATCTCATCAGTTTCCCTGGATTCAATTATCATCTCTATGCTGTTGATTCTCAAATCTATTTATCCAGCCCTAACCTCTCTCCTGACTTCTAGTCACACATCTTCAACCATGATTTGGACATCTCAAATTGGATGCCACATAGACTTCTTGAACTCACACATCCAAAAACTGAACTCATTATCTTTACCTGCCAAACTAACACGTCTTCTTAATTTCCTCGTTACTGTAACAGAGCACCCACTATGCTCCCAGTCACCCAGCTTGCAACCTAGGTGTGATCCTTAACTTGTCACTCTCATCCCTCATACACAATAAAGTTGTCATCATGTCATTTCTACCTTTATAATATCTCTCACCTACACTTCCTTCTCTCCTCTACCACAGCCACAATCATGGTGCAGACTCTTATCACCTCATCCTGGAATATTGCAAAAGCTTGGGGATGTTTTTTATACCTTAAGTCACTTCCCATTCCAGTCCATCCTCCACTCAGCTGTCAAACTGAACTTCCTAAAGGGCAGGTCTGACCATGTTCCCCCCTCCTTACCTCTGTTCAATAAACTCCAATGGCTCCATGTTCCCTCTAGAATCAAATATAAAGCCCTCTGGCTTTTAAAGCCCTTCCTAACCTGAGCCCTTCCTACCTTTCCTGACTTCTTACACTTTATCCCCATTCCTCACGCGCACGCGCGCTTGCGCGCACACACACATACACACACACACACTCTACAATCTCTCCTTGCTCTCCTTGCTGGCCCTCATACAAAACAATCCATGTTTCCTGGTTCTGGGGGATGTCTATCATGCCTGCAATCTTCTCCCTCTTCATCTCCACCTCCAGGCTTCCTTGGCTTCCTTCAAATCTTAGTTAAAGTCTCTTATTCTATAAGAAGCCGTTCCTCATCTACCTCTATTCTAGTCCTTTCATTCTGCTGTTTATTTCCAATTTATGCAGCACATTGTTTGCATATTATCTCCCCCATTAGACTGTGTGCTCCTTGAAAACAGGGACTTTCTGCCTTTATTTGTATCCCCAGCGCCTGCCACAATACCTGGTACATAGCAAGTGCTTAATAAATGCTAGTTCACTGACTGACTAATACAAGATGAGTTCTTTTAGCACATCTCTGAGTCTATTAGATAAGAACAACTGAACAAAGCCTAGAGTGGCCCAGGTGAAGATTAAGACTATTCTTTTGACTGCCTCCATTTGGTGCTGATTCGAAGTCTCTTTTTTCCAAATGATAATCTCCCTTAGACTTATAAAATTCCTTGCAACTCCCTCTTAACCCCTGATTGTGATCCTATGTCCATAAAACACCTTTATGTGAGCCCTATTGCACCGACCCCCCAAACAACTAATTATAGCAGGTAGCATTTATGTAAGTTTGCAAAGTACTATAAAAATATTATCTCATGTTGTCCTCACAACAACCCTGGGAGGTAGGTGCTATTATTATCCCCATTTTAGAGACAAGGAAGCTGAGGCAGACAGACATTAAGTTATTTGCCCAGGATCACTCAGTTAGTAATTATCCAAGGCTGGATTTGAACTCAGGTATTCCTGACTCCAGGTCTATCACTCTATTCATTATACCTAGCTGCCATAAAAGCTGTGTTGAGACTGGGGCTACAAAGCCCAATTCACTCCTAAAATCTTCCCAGTGCCATGCAAAGGAATCTCAGCAAAAAGAGGGGCCAAGCAAGGAAGGTAAAATACCTTCGTCTTCCTCCTGGCCCACATTCTTCACAGTATATCTGCCAGTAACATAAACAAACAAACAAACAAAAAACCTTCTGAATGTATTCTAGTCAGCCCAAGACCTCCCCTACATATACTCCCTACACTAAAAATTGATTTTATATTCTTGAATAAATTATAATCTAAATATGGCACAGGATGGTGCTACAGAGCACTACACTAAAAGGAGAAATTTTTTAAAAAATTCTATGCATTATTTTAAATTAGGCTAATTAATTCAATTGAATAAGCTAGGTTATTAGTGCTGACACAAACTGTCAGTATACTTCCAATAAAAGCCAGTTACTTTCATACAGAAAAAAAGTTCAGATGTAGCTACTTCATAAATGTTATAAAAGGGACCAGATAAAATATTATGAATGAATCAATGTAATCCACTACATGGCAAAATAACACAAGCCATACTTTCCACTGATATTGGGTTAGTCATGTTATGTACATACTACTTTCTTCAAGATGTGTGCCTTGCATTCATTCTTCCAAGAGGTCTTGAAACAGTTAAAACACAGTACAAAGGAAGATAATTAGGAATCAAGAGGAGAAACTATTTAAAGGAAGTAGATGAAAAAGATGCTATCACGCACCTGAGCCTAGAAGAGTACCACATCTGGGCACTCAATTTGGTTCTAAGTTTCCTGGAATCTACAGTAAAATGAAAAACATCCCACATTACGTAGTTTACATTTCCTAGCAATAGAAAGCATATGAATTTATTTGCAAAGCTGAAATTTTTCCCAGAACTAAACTCAAGCAGGAATTTATTGCATGGGTACTTGTATAAAAGATAAAAAGGAGCCAACTTCAGGTATAAAACTATAAAAGGCCATCTTAAGATGCAACATTTCTAGTGTATGGGCAAGTTACCCCAACTGTATTTAAGAAAACAATATTAAAACGAAAAGCACATTTAGTGTTCTCCTTTGCTAATGAGCATGCATTACTCAGGAAAGAAAGTGGCATCATATTGTAAAATAAAACAATCAATTCTGCTAATTGTGTACTTACTGGATCTCTCCGAGCCATATTATATTTTGCAAAATCCTCCATTATGTTTTGATTCAGATTAAGGGTTCTGATGAGATTTTTAACATTAGGTACATCATTGGTAGTTGCTAGTCTTATATTAATTGACCTAGTCAAAGACATAAAGGATAAAGTTTTTAAGACATTCTTTAAAAGAACAAAGAAAATATGTATTTCCTAAAGATTTTCTTATAATCACCATATATGAGATATGGAGGCTCAGACCACAGCTAAAAATTTTAAGTAGAATTCTAATCTTTCATATTTACATACAGTAATTTCAGATAAAGTTTCACATTAGAATGATAAAAAATGTTCCCTTGGACTTTATTTCACCATATAATAAACTGAACCAAATTCTCCCTAGAGCCTGATAGTGAGGTAAGCTCTTGGAAGTCATACTAATTTTTTCAGGGTGCTGTGACTAGATAACATTACTCAGCACCAAATTTTGACTGGTCAACCCTTAACCGTGTTGAATCTTAATACTAGAATGTATCTTCCATAATGTCTCATTGTGGCATAGAAGTGACCCCAGATTCATGAAGATTATCTAAGTGGTGAATAAGCTCTGGCATCTCCTAACAATCTGGAAAAGGTAAGTACAGACCAAGAAATGTACTGTATGTATTTCTATAAGATAAATACTAGCCTAAGTCCAAAAAAAGATTCATCACTAGAGGACTGGATACCAGATTACATACATATACATACATACATACATACATACATACACACACACATATGTTAACCACAAAAAATCTTGGAGAGGCTATGATCTGAATCATCACTGGAAATACCCACACAAGATGAAATCATAAATCCTTGAAGAAGTTTCATTGTATACTTCAAAATTTTAAATATAAGGATGCATTTTCCAAGAAAATATATTTATCTATAGTTGGCTGGTAAGAATACTATCTCTCAATATCACCCTCACAACTTTTAAAGGACAGTAAAGAACTTAGTTCTGATTTTCTACATAACAAAAGGCCAAAGAGAAAACTGTCATCAGATTATTTTTAAATGCCAAAATAAGCACATCACATTGATAAACCTTAATTTCTTCTTTCGAATTTGATTCAGAGACTTTGGTCAAATTTCGTGAATAAAACAACAATATAAATCTATTTTAATTCCATTTCATACTCTATTTCTAACCCTACTTCATACTCAAAACCAACTATGACATTTTTTACTCGTTTGCATATTTTCTTTAGTGCATAGGACTTTTGTATTTACACATATATGATATATTCAAATCAATGAACCACTGCATTCTGTAGAGAAGATACAAAGTAATTTTTAAGGCTTTCATTTTAATTACATAGTCAAATCAGCTATCAATAGGGTCCAAATGCACTGAGTAACAGTGTGACTTGCTTTCTTTAGCTGTGTAGATCAGATTTTAGAATATAAAATTCATTAATTCATTCATTACACTCATATTCACTGGGTACTTCTTAAGTATATCACCACTCTTGGATGATAGGGGATCCAGAAGAAATACATACTATGAATTCTGCCTTCCAGAAGCTTACAATCTAGTTGGAGAGAAATGTCATGAATACATGAGGGAATTAAATAAAAATGTAAGATAGTAACTGCCAAAATGAATGCTATAGGCAGTAAACAATCCAAGTGAATATTCTTCCATACTGAAGAACTGCTAGAAACTTTAGCAATTTGAAAAAAGAGTCCAAATTAGGGGCACCGGTATTATGTGAGTGTGTGTGTGTGTGTGTGTGTGTGTGTGTGTGTGTGTGTTATCTTAGGACAGATAGGCAACGTACCTGATGGAAATACTTAAAATTTGATTTCTGAATTTTATGCCAACTTGTGCAACTTGGAGCAAGTTTTTTTTTGTCCTTTCTGGGGCTCAGTTCCCTCATCTCTAAAATGGGGATGCTGTAACTAGTTTTGATATCATTGGATTCTATTTGAAAGTAGATGGGAATATTTATTTAAAGCTGGAAGAAACCCTGAGATGCCATTTAATACAACTCTCTTCTTTTCTATATCAGGAAACTGAGACCTAGAGAGGGGAGGTGACTTGATCATGGTCACAAAGGTCACTAGTGATAGCAAGACTGAGATTTGAAGCTGGGTCACTAATTCTAAATCCACTATACCTTTCACTGTACCACAATGAAATCTTCCACTGCACCCACCCTAAAAACGTGTTAATACCTGAATTTAACCAAAGAGTTGGTAAGAAGTTGAATAAATTCTGTTATTGCAAAATGATCTTATTTATAATTTTCCTTCTGAGAGAATATAATTTCTTATCTAATCTAAGAAATGTCTCTTAAATACGTTAGCTGATTCTAATTTACTGTGGGTATATCATAGAGAGGAGATAGAATTTATAAGTTACTAAGAGTCCATCAAAGAAAGCCAAATAAGAAGAAACCTTAAGCTCTTTAATATCTCTCATTTAAGGGAAAAGATTATCATGCTTATAGTTTACTTTACATAATGTGCCAAGAATCCATTCCTTTTATTTATCTTTTGACATAATGCCAAAGATTCATAATCTTCTTATTATTTTGTTTTTTAAACAGGTAGTTTTGTTCCTACTTCATAGATTCTTAAGTGCTCTACAAAAACAATGGGCTAGAAATACTGCAAAATGTACTTGTGATTCCACTTTTAAACCATTTTATTATTCTTTTCCCTAGGAGTATTAAATCACCATGAGATAAAATGAAAATCTCTCAAAGATATACTCAGTCATATTCCAAAAGTTTAGAGCTAACATTTTCAGAGAAATTTGTCCTAAGAGACCCAGTAAAGTGCCAGAAGAAGAAGGAGGAGGAGGGGGGGGAGGGGAAGAAGGAGGGGGAGGAGGGGGAGAAGGAGCTAACTTAGTTCTAGGAAAAAAAAGAGCCAATAAGGTAAATAACTGAGATCAGAAGAGTGTGATAAAGCATTTCCCTACAAATATTGTAATGCCAAGTCAGTAAATCTGAGTGCTTTTGGAGAGTGGAAGAAACGCAAAGTTGACTCAACAAAGAAGGATTGAATGGAGTATGATCATATAGATAGATAATACATAAAGATACAGCATAGCATAGCATTTACACTTACTTTAATCGCTTTCATGCAATCTCCTACATGTCTAAATCCATGTATATGAATGTACAGATATATGTAGATACAGACATATGTGTACCTCTATCTATTAAAACTTTCACATAAAAAAGCAATTAGAAAATGTTCTTATTGACCTATTTGGGAAAGAAATCTCATTTTTCCTTCTTCCTGATCCATCAGGAACCTGCCACGTCATTATGACAAACCAGAGTAAACAGACAAATTGCCTTTCAGACAGAAAGTATGTGTGTGAATTCCTTGAAGTTCACACGGAACAACTATTAACAGAAACATCCTCATCATGCTTGCTTGCCACAGTGTCCCCAGGAAAAGAAGTCATCTATGGGCTAATATCAGTTCAACTTTTCGATCTAAGCTATATGAAGCTTTGAATTATACTTAGAGGTAAACACTGGGCAGTGTAAAATTTATTATATTGTCTTTATTCATATTTGAAAATCCAGAAACAATCAAGAATTCAAAAACATTCCTAGATGGTAATGGAAATGGCAAAGGGTAGGTAAGTCCTTCATAATTTGGGGTAAACTAATTATTTCATCTAAGCCAGATAAGATATTTTGTATAGTGGCTAATGTTCAGTGGCTAATGTTCAGATAGACAGACAGGCAGACAAGTAGATAGGTGCTAGACCATATGAATACAAAAGTGAAGCAATTCATGGCCTCAAGGTATTCACATTCTACTAGGGGAGATAAAATGTGTGTGTACGTGAAAATAGGTGCACACTACACACACACACACACACACACACACTCACCACCCATATATAAAGCAGCTGCATTGTAACCTTAGGGGCAGTAGGGAAGGCACTAGCAGCTTCCTGCAGAAGTAGGTGCTGAAATTGAGTCCTGAAGGAAATTTAAGATTTCCCAAGAAGTTTAAAGAGGGAAAGCATTTCTTGCATGGGAAACATCCAGTGTGTCCCATGGTACAGAGAAGGAAAATGGGGTATCAAATACAAGTAGCAGCAGACTGGTATGGCTGAATTATAGCATAAGTAGAGAGGTATAAAGTGTGTGTGTGTATTATATATAATATTGTGTATATATACATGATGAATCCACATATATGAAATAAATATATAAATCTAAGTATTTATATGCATGTATGTTTATATATACATACATATCTGAACATGTCACTCTACAAATACTTTATCTGGTATAGAATATTAAAGTCATATTATTTTTTTTTTAAATTCAAGAACCCTATATATACATATGCTATATATATATGTATACATATATAGTACACATACCACCTATATATAGTATATGCTGGTATATAATCATATAAATTAAGTATACATATTACATGTCCTCATATAAACACATAACTAAGTATATATATATATGAACATTAGCCATTGTATGGACATTTTATCTCATATATAAAATATTGATTTTTTAAAACTCGGGAATCATATATAAGTATGTGTGTTGATTGCATGCTCATGTACAATACAAATTAAATACATATATACATATGCCTGTTGGATGTGTGTGTATGAACAATACTGTATAGATACTTTATCTGGCTTAGATGAAAAAATTAGTTTACTTTAAATTTTGAAGGAATTATCTATCCTTTGCCATTTCCGTCACCATTTGGAAATGCTTTGATATTTTCAATTGTTTCTGGTTTTCAAATATAAATAAGGACATTGTAATACATACAAGTACTCTATATCGCCCAGTGTTTACCCCTAAGTATAATTCAAAACTTCGTTCAGTTTAGATCCAAAAAGTTGAATCAATTTTAGTCCATAGGCTACTTCTTTTACTGGGCAAGTGAGCTTGGTGAGGATGCTTCTCTTAATAGTTGCTATGTTTGAGCTTCCAAGAATTGGTACATACTCTTTGTCTGCAAGGAAATGTATCAGTTTTCTCTGGTCTTGGTAAAAAAAGTAGTGGCAAGTGGATTAGTAGGAAAGGAAATTAAAAGGTAGTGTTTCTTTCAGTATTATGGAAAGGACAACCAATGAGTCTAGGACTTTGAGTCTACTTGGGTTTTTCCTTCCCGGTCATTCAGAGCATTGTAGTGATGAAGAATCTTCTGGCTGGCTAGAAGGCCTAAAGATTCATGAATTGCTGAGGTGGAATTCAGTATACATGCTTATGGAGTGATCTGGCCCTCAATTGGCCCTTTAGCTTTTCTTCCTGGTGGCAGGTGTGAGCTGCTGAGTAGGGGGAGGAATGATTGCCTATGACTCCCCACCTCAATTTCCATGTGTCTGTCAGCACATTACCTTGGTTTCTTTTGTGCTTATTTATTCCTGATATTAGGGGAGGTGGAAAGGGAAGAGAATAAGGATGTATTAAATACCTGCAATGTACAGGCACTATGATAAGCACTTTACAAATATGACCTCATTTGAGCCTCATAACAACCTAGTATTAGCGCATTTGATCCTCACAACAATTAGGCCCATGAGCATTCTGAGAGGGTAGTGCCCAGGTGAAAAGGAGATCCATCAGAGCTATACAAGTTCCCACCAGCAGCCAGAGTCAATAGCAGATTACACCAGAGTGATGGTGGCCAATGACCAAGGACGTGCTTGAAGACAAAGGTGGAAAGACAGTCCTCCTTACGACAGTGGCATCATCTATGTCATGATCTCTCATGATGGAGAGAAATGTTGGTTATGGAATCCAGAAAAGCACTGATCCACCAAGCTAAGCAAAAAGCTACACCTAAAGGGAATTTCATGAGGATTCCATGCAAGGAAAAAAACCCCAAGATTCCTGGTGGTATCTCTTAGTCACATGTTTTCTGTAAAATATGTACCTCACGGCTATTGTACTTTCAACTTAAGACCACTCTCCCCCCTGGAATTTTGTGAGTGCAAAGAGAGAATGCCCCAGTATTGGAGGAGTGAGGAATTGTTTTATAACTACTAAAACCCTGAAGATAGCAGTACTCAGTCACCCTCTGGGAATCCAACCCACCAATGTGAATGGGAATTGGGACAGTGAATCCAAAAGCAGTTCTATACTAGAGATGTGTCAATAGGTAGATTTTCTAATTGTTTTTTATGTAGAGGCTACCCAAAACATTAAAATCACTTTTTCTCTCATCTTAGAAAGTAAAAAGCAAATAGATTCCTGATTTAAGTAACTTTCCTTGAACAGTATTACAAAAATCAAATTTTTAAAAGTGCAGGAGCCAATTTATCATCCTAGAAAACAATGCAAGAAAATTTCTGAAATTTAAAATGAAACTCTAAACCCACATTAAATCACCCTCTTCATTTACTGTGGAACTAGAAGGTGTATGAGATAAGGAGATGTTACTAGTAACTATAGAAAGCTTATTATATGCCTTAGCTACAGAAAACCCGTTGGGAAATATAATGACTATAAAACAAAGCACTAATTATATTCATCTTCAAGATCTGGAATACTTAATTAAAATGAAATTGATTTTTTAAAAACTATGTTAGAGTTAGTGTTCATTGTCTGATGTTCCAGTGACTATCTTTTCAATCTTAATCATATTGTCAGAAAAATTACAAAATACAGATGTATTAATTAAGGGTTTATGAAATGCTTCATTGAATCCTTAAAGGTAGATGTCTAAGACTGAAAAGAGATATGTCTACTGATATGCTCACATAGTGAATAAATATTTATTAAGTACTTACTATTTGGCAAGAATGTGCTAAGCACTGGGGATACAAAGAAAAGCAAAAACATAGTCTCTGCTCGCAAAAATCCCACACTCTAATAGAGAAGACAACATGCAAATAACTATGGATATATAAGATATATATACAATATAAATGTGATGTAATCATAGAGAAAAAGCATTAGCAATGGGAACAGGAGGGAATGTTATTTCAGAATGTAATATTTGAGCTTGTTTTGAAGGAAGCCAGGGAAGGTGGGAGACAGAGATGAGGAGGAAGAGAATTCTAGGTATGAGGGATACCCATGGAAAATGCATGAAGTCAAGAGATAGTGTCCTATGAGAGGACAATTAGCATTTGTTAAGCTCCTACCATGTGCCAACTATGTGTATTAGGCTTTGAGGATACAAAAGCAAAAACAAACAAAACAAAAAAGGACACTCCTTGCTTCTCAAGCAGCTCACAGTCTAAAGCAGGAGGCAACATGAAAACAACTATGTATAAACAAGGTACATAATCTCATAGGGAAGGTTCTAAAATTAATGAGGACTAGAAAAGGCTTCTTGCAGAAGGTAGGACTCTCATTCTCCAATTGATAAACCATCAAAGGATATGAACAGGCAGCTTTCAGATGAAGAAATTAAAGTTATCTATAGTTATATGAAAAAATGCTCTAAATCACTATTGATTAGAGAAATGCAAATTAAAATAACTCTGAGGTACCACCTCACACCTATCAGGCTAATATGACAGAAAAAGATAATGATAAATCTTGGAGAAGATGAGGGAAAATTGGAACACTAATGAATTGTTGGTGGAGTTGTGAACTGATCCAAACATTCAGGAAAGCAATTTGGAACTATGCCCAAAAGGCTATAAAATTCTGCATACCCTTTGATCCACTACTAGCTCTGTATCCCAAAGACATCATAAAAATGGGAAAAGGACCCATGTGTGCAAAAATATTTATAGCAACTTTTTTTGTGGTGGCAAAGAATTGGAAATTGAGGAGATGCCCAACAATTGGGGGATGGCTGAACAAGTTGTGGTATAATTAATGTAATGAAATACTTTTGTGCTATAAGAAATGATAAACAGGTAGATTTCAGAAAAACCTGGAAAGACTTACATGAACTGATGCTAAGTGAAGTGAGCAGAACCAGGAGAACATTGTACACAGTAACAGCAACATTGTGCAATGATCAACTATGATGATAAATTTAGCTCTTCTCAGCAATACAATGATCCAAGACAAGTCCAAAAGACTGATGGAAAATGCTATCCACACCCAGAGAAAGAACTATGGAGTCTGAATGCAGATGAAAGCACACCATTTTCCCTTTTTTGTTTTTTGTTTTTTTTTTCTTTCTCATGGTTTTCCCTTTTGTCCTGATTCTTCTTTCTTAATGTGACTAATGTATAAATATGTTTAATATGATCATACATGCATAACCTATATCAGATTGTTTGCTGTTTTGGGGAGAGGGAGGGGAAGGAGAGAGGGAGAAAAATTTGGAACTCAAAATATTATAAAAATGAATGCTGAAAATGATCTGTACACATAACTGAAAAAAATACTATTAAGAGGGGAAAAGAAGATAGGACCGTAACTGAGACTTGAAGGAAAAGAAAGTATTCCAGACATGCAGACATAGAGAAAAACCTGAAGTTGGGAATAGAGTGTCCTATGTAAGAAACAATAAGAGGATAAGTAGTGCTGGATCATAGAGTATTCAAACAGGAAAAGAATAAGAAGACTGAAAAGGTAGGAAAGGGCCAGGTTATAAAGGATTTTATATTTGACGCTAGAGGTTAAAAGGAACAATTGGAGTTAATTGAGGAGGGGAAGTGATACAGTCAGATATGTGCTTTAGGAAGATCAATAGAGGATGGATTGGAATGTGGAAAGACTTGAGGCACAGACATCAATGAGAAGGCTATTGCAATAGCCCAGGCATAAGGTGATGATGACCTTCACCAAGGTGGTGGCAGTGGTGGTGACAGTGTCATAGAAGAAAAAGGGATATGTGTGTTTGTGTATGTATGTATATGTGTGTCTATATCTATGAATCTGTATACATGGATATACGTTTATGTGTGTGTGTGTGTGTGTAGACACAGATATCTATATATACATATACATATGTGTGTGAAAGATGTTGGCAAAGTAGAAACAAGAAGCCTTGGCAATGGATTAGATATGTGGGATGAATGCAAGTTGAGAATGACAGCAAGATTTAGAGAATAGTGTAATGGTAGTACCCTCAAAAGTCATAGGGAAGTCAGGAAGAAGGGAGGGTTTGGGGCAATAAGATAATGATTTCTTTAGACATGCTATTAAGATTTCTGTAAGACATCCAAATCACAATGTCTAATAGGCCGTTGGAAATGTGAGACTGGAAATTAGTAGAGAGGTTAGAACTGGATAAGTAGATCATAGAATCATCAGCATAGAGATAAAAATAGAATTCACTGAAACTGATGAGCTCACCAAGTGAAATAGTACACAGGGAGAAGAGAAGAGGGTCCAGAATAGAGCCTTGGGGATACCCACAGTTAGCAGAAGTAATCTGGCTGAAGATCCAGCAAAGCAGACTGAGAAGGAGCTGTCAGACAGAGAGGAGGAGAACCAGGAGAGAACAGTGTCGTGAAAACCTAGAGATAAGAGAGTATCAAAGAGAGGAGGATGATTAAAAATGTCAAAGGCTACAGAGACATCAGGAAGGATGTGTATTGAGAAAAGGTCATTAGATCTGACAATTAAGAGATCATCAGTGGCTTTAGAAAGATCAGTTTCACTTGAAGGATCTGTTAAGAAACCAGAGAGCAGAGATTTAGAAGAGTAAGAGAGAAAGTAGAAATGGAGAAGAGATATAGGGAAATAGCTAGCAAGGATGGGCACATCAAGTGAGGGTTTTGGGTTTGTTTGTTTGTTTTTTTTAAGGATGGGGGAGCCATGGACATATTAGCAAACAACAGGGAAAAAGCCAGCACATAGGGAGAGACTGAAAATTAGTGAGAGCAGAGATGATAAAGGGGACAAATTAGTAAAGAAGACAGGAGAGATTGGGATGTTTTGTGCAAGTAGAGGGGTTAACCTTGGCAAGGAGAAGACCTTTTCATGTGAGATGGGAGTGAACAAGGAAATAGTGGGGAAAGACATCTGAGTGGTGTAAGATGAGGGTGAGGTGGAAACAGAGCACTCAGAGAATGAGCTCAATTTTTTTTGGTGAAATATGAGGTCAAGTTATCAGCTGAGAGGGTTGCAGAGGAGGTATTACGGTGGGCCTGAGGAGAAATGAAAAGGAGCCCATATCACAGCTCAACTTAATACTTATTAAGGGTCCATTATTTGTGGGGCATTATGTTAGGCATTGGGCATAGAAAGACAAAACAAAAGTCCCTGTTCTCAAGGAGCTCAGATTCTTCTGAAAAGAATACAGAACATATAGAAATAAGTATACAAACAAGGTAATGTGAGGAATGAGACAGCTCTAACAACTAAGGAGGTGAAAGAAGGCTTCATGGAGGAGGTGGCACCTAAGCGGAGTTAGAGATCAGAATTAAGTTACTACAACTCCAAAATAGAATAGACTCATCAGATTTACACAAGTAAAAAAAATTTGGCATGCTCAAACAAATGACCTTGTGAGTAGTCAAAATTCATCCCCAAATAATAATTTCCCTCATCCCTCTTTACACGCAATTTTTGCTTTAAGGGAATAACTCACAAAGCTGTCCCAAGTAGTTCCTCAATTACCTCCATCATTTACACATTTGTGTCAAGGATCACTTAATCTTTTGGAGCCAGAAAAATGATCCATTAGTCTTCATCTGAGCTGCTTACCTTAGGTTGTGGATATTTGGTACACATAGGACAGGACATCCACTTTTATAATCAATCCCTTGCCTTTCAACATGCATCTATCCCCTCTTATGAAGCAGTCCTACCTGTGTGCTTTGGCTCAACATCCCAGGTCTCTTCTAAACAGCCCTTTTAAAAAAATCTATTTATGATACTATGCCCACCTTAAAATATCATCTCTTTTCACACTCAGACTCATCCCAGTCTTACTTTCCTTATTCCTCCTGTTCTCTCCCTGACCTTACCTCCTGCTTCTTTCTGCTGTGGTTTGTGACATGTGATCTGTGAACAAACTCCCTTTATTCTAAATGCATTTTTCTCCCCTTCCTTCCAACTTCTTGCCCTGCTTTAAACATAACTGTGTGCTGTGATGCCCTCTTTCACGCAAGCTGGAAAGTTAAGTGTCAAAAAAGGGACTCAACCACAATGAGAAGATGAAGGCCAGGCATGTGAGTGGAGATAAGAAAATGGATATCAGGGCAGCCAGGTGGTGCCGTGGATAGAGCACTGGCCCTGGAGTCAGGAGGACCTGAGTTCAAATGCGGCCTCAGACATTTACTAGCTATCTGTGTGACCCTGGGTAACTCACTTAACCACTACTGACTCAAAAAAAAATGGATATCAAAAATGTGGAGATAAAGTCGATAAGACTTAGCAATTTAGTGTGGAAAGTACAGCCTACTTAACACAGTTATTAAGCAGTAAACACATTAAATTAAATGAGACTTAATACAAACTGATAGCATTTCATTGCACTACACATGAAATGGAATATTATAAGTACATGAACTCTGCTGATTTCCCAAACCTGAGTCTGAGTTATTACATGATTTTGATAAACACCTGTAAATTCCAGTAATTGGGGAAAATCTCAGCAGCATGGCAGCTTCATGGAGGTCATGGAGTCAGGAGGCGGTGGGTTCAGATCCCACCATTAACAGTATTTAGCTGTATGACCATTTGGCAAGTCACTTAATCTGAGCTTCAGTTTCCTCAACTGTAAATTGGGTGTAATGATACTTGAAGCATTAATCTCATAGGCTTGTGACAATCAAATGAATGAATGTATGTAAAATCACTTCCCCATTGTCTCTTCAACATGGCCTTGTTCTCCAACCATTTCTACTCCCACCAGAAACTTGGATTCCCTATAACAGGACCCCTGGCTGTGATGGATGGGCTCTCCACAGGGCTCAGGCATTCACATCACTGCTAGGCAGGCTCCTCACCTTGCCTGCACCTTTTGTAAGTGTTGTGTTTCCCCTCTAGAATATAAACTCCTTGAAGGGAGGGATTGTCTTGCTTGCTTCTATTTGTATCTGCTGGACTTAGCAACATTGCCTGGCACACAGTAGAAGTTCAATAAATACTTCATTTTTAAATCTCTCTCTCTGTCTCTGTGTGTGTGTCCCTCTGTCTCTCTCTCTCTCTCTGTCTCTCTCTCTCTCTCTCTCCACCGTATAAATGTCAATAATCTCTTAACCTTGCCAAAGATGTCAAGAAGTCAGTCACTCAACTTGTATTTATTAAACATCTTCTATATGCCAGGTGGAGGCAGCTAGGTGGCACAGTAGGTAGAGTGCCAGGCCAGGAGCCAGGAAGACTCATCTTTCTGAGTTCAAATCCAGCCTCAGACATTTACTAGCTGTGTGACTCTGGGCAAGTCACTTAACCCTGTTTTCTCAGTTTCCTCATTTATAAAATAAGTTGGAGAAGGAAATGGCAAACCACTCTAGTATATTTGCCAAGAAAACCCCAAATGGGGTCACAAAGAGTCAGACACAACTGAAATGACTGAACAACAACAACAAATATGCCAGCCACTGTGCTAAGTGCTGAGAAGGGACTTTTCTTATCCAGTTTAATAGGGATGAAGGGATCAAGTAAATAGGATGGCAGATATAAAAGGGGATAGAAAAAAACAATCTGGTGCTTTTCAATTCAAAGGAGGCACAGCTGTATACTAGAATCTTCTTGTATTTCTCACTAAATGGAAGAGAATTCAATACAGGACAAGTCTATCATAGACTGACCCTATTCAAGGAGACCTTCTCATTAGAGGCACCAGAAGGACTTCACTGAAAAATTTTCACTTACAACATGGCCCTGCAGAACGTGTTACAGTGAGATTCTAGTATAGTTTAATAGGTGTGAATGAAACACCAACAAGGGAGCAACTCTAACAAAATAAAATCACTTAGGATAGCAAAACACACATGCAGAGAACAATTTTTGTATACTGGAAATTATTTATAACAGTTTGGTTTGGAACAAATCTCAATAAATTGAAGTTGATTTCAGAATTCAAACAAAACCAGATTTCATTGAATGCTATTGGATTCATAAATTAAAATTAAATGAAACAAAACAATGAGAGTTTTTAAAAAGACAGAAGCATGCCCCAAAAGGAAACTGAGGCATAGTTAAGTGACTGATCCAAGTAGACAGTAAATGACTAAACCAGGGTCATACCATCCAACATTAAAGCTTTAATTCTTACTGTCTTGAAAGATTTTTGTCTCTAAGCAGTCTCATTTTTATAAATCAATTTTATTAACATATTTTGCTTTTATATTGCCCTCATTCTCTAAAATACCCTTCCCTCTCTCCCTACCTAGAGAGCCACCTCCTATAACACAGATTTAAAATAAAATTAAAAAGTAGTTCAGCAAAATTAATCAAAACATCATTCAAATCTGACAGCATATGAAATGTTTCATGTGTATGGGTTCCCTAGTTCCTCAAAGAAGAGAGGGAGATCAAAGAGCCCCTTTTAAAATTCAAATACCCTTGAGAAGGGATATGATTTAGTTCCTCAATTAATGCTTAAGTATGAATTGACTGACAATTAGACTAGAGAAAAGATGGGATTTAGAATTAATATTTTAGGGTAGGTAAAAAAAACCTAGGAGAAGAAGAAAGAAATTGGGCTAGCTAATGGAGGAGAGTTTGGGGGAAGGATAAAGATAAACTCACTTCCAGCTAAATTTTGACTATGACTAAATCTAGCTGTGCACACCAAAACCCATCAATCATGACAACAAAAGACTAATAGAGCTTAGAAACCACGTTAGCCAGGACACACTTCAACTCATTGCCAAGCAGATAAAGTAGTCAATGGCAACACTAGGTTACAATGTAAACTTTTGGGGGATAAAATAAAACCTTATTGAAGAAGGTGGTGGAAGATTATGAGTGATGTAACCTCATACAAAAAAAGAGAGAAGAAGCAGTGGAGGGGAAAAAATAAAATAATAGAAAGCTTGTCAAAAGACCAAACTAAGCCAAATCAAAGATGAAATGAGGACAATTCCCCCTACACACACACAAGCACACACACACACAAATGAAAAAATCTGTAAAGATTTTCTATGACAGACTGTTTTCTCCATCAATTACATAGAGTCACCAAAATTGAACTCAACACTGTAATTCCAACGTGTTGCACAAGGAAGCAGAAATTGCACTAAACAAAGTAAAAATGTGAAAAGCAGTTGGATTACACCAGCTATCCATAGAGGAGTTCCACACTGGAGGCAACACAATTTTAAAAGCATTTAAGGGATCAATTCTCAAGATATCTGAAAGAGGCGACTGTTCTGAACTATTGGGAAAAAATCATAAAATTTCTTATTGTAAAAGGAGGAAAAAGCAGCTAAGAAAATAACTGTCAACCCATATACCAACTTTATAATCTCCACAAAATCTTGATAAGAATAATTTATGTACACATTGAGGGCAGAAGGATACAAGTAGTCTTTCAGAAATGGCATTCAATGACCAAATACATCTTTATGATTACATAATTGAGGTACAGAGCATGTTGGATCCTGCTATACTAATTGTTACAAGAAAGAAAGAAAGAAAGAAAGAAAGAAAGAAAGAAAGAAAGAAAGAAAG